>NW_028136759.1:0-1000 GCF_965140915.1 Aythya marila | reverse complement strand
AGTAAACCCACGAAGAAGAGGATGTGCTCGCCCCCAGTGGAGGAGCGGAGCTCTGCAAGGAATCCAGCCCGGGGCTGAAGGGTGCCCTTGCATCCACCCTCCTCCTCCTCACTCCTACAACATGATTTCCCTGCAGGAAGGAGACGGGGGAGTCCGAGAGTCAATTCCGGAGAGCTAGGGCATGCTGCTTGTACACAGCGCACAGGACGACCCGTGCCTGATGCAAGTATCATCCGTGGCTCCAGTCCAGCTGTCAGCGCTGTCAGGATGCGCTGAACACTACCTTTGCTGCTCCATGCCCAGGCCAGCACTAGCGTGCCTGGCAGAGAGGCGTGCAGCACCGTCCTGGCAGTGCCTGCATCAGCTGGGTAGCACCGACTTTGTCCCGGTTAGCTGGATGCTGTTAGGTGCTGAGATTCTCCTAGGATGTATTTCCTCATTTGCTTTTACCCATTAGGTATTAATTGGCTCACGTGCTTCAAAACCACTGGTGATATGATGCAAAGCTTTGCAGGGAAGGTGGGGACTGGAGGGAGAGTTTCTTTAGCCCTGTCCCACAAGCATGGGGTGACCTGCAGCAGTTGGATGTGGTGGGGCGGACCCACGTGGACCTATGTTTCTCTCAACTGACACCAGCAAGCTCCTGGGATAGCCTGTCCCAGTACCAGCAGAGGTTGTTTTTCCTGCCAGAATGCCTTTGAGAGGTCTCAGGGCATGGTGTCACCACCTCCGGAGTTACTCAGAGTCTAATTGTGAGATGTAGCAGGCTTGTGGCTTCCTGAACAACATTTACAAAGTGATGGAGAGTCTTTTTCCTCAGGGAACAGGCAAAAATATTTCCCGTGTTCAAGTGATCAATCAGGAAATGCCTTCCTTGCCCTCAATGCCATCGTGTAAAAACAGCGCGGGGTCAAGGAGAAATCAGTAATGCTATGGTTGCTTGTATGTGTGCCTCGTGTGGCAGCTGTAATGAGCAATTGATTGCATATACAGAACCTAT
>NW_028136760.1:0-49688 GCF_965140915.1 Aythya marila | reverse complement strand
GGAAGTGCATTTTTGGTTTTGGAGAAGATCAGGTGAGTTTAGGGTGGTCTGGGGGGAAAATTCATAGTTTTGGGGTTTTTTCTTCTTTTCCAGTTCTTTTTTGGCGTGTTTTTGACGTGTTTTGGGGTCTCCATTGGGTTTCGTTGGGTTTTCCATGGTCATCGTGGTGGAAAAGGTTAAATTGTTGGTTTTGGAGAACATCAGGTAGGTTTATTTTATTTTATTTTTTTGTGTGAAATCATGGCATTTTTGTTTTGTTTTGTTTTGTTTTTTTTTAGGATCTGTGTTGATTTTGGGGTGTTTTTTTGGTGTTTGGGGTCTTCATGGGTTTTGTTGGGTTCTGGTTGGTCATGATGGTGAATGGGAGTGAAATGTGGGGATTTGGAGAAGATCAGGTGAGTTTAGGGTGGTTTTGGGGGGAAATTCATGGTTTTTGTTTTATTTTTTTCTTCAAGTCTAGTTATTTTTTGGGGTGTTTGGACGTGTTTTGTGGTCTCCATTGGATTTTGTTAGGTTTCCATTGGGTATTCTGGTGGTTGGGAGTGGATTGTACATTTAGGAGAACATCAGGTAGGTTTAATATTTTTGGGGGGTTAAATGACTTATTTTCTTCTGCTCCGGTTTGCTTTTGGGGTGTTTTTGAGGTGTTTTGGGGTTTGCGTTGCGTTTCGTTGAGTTCCTAATGGGTTTTATGGTGGTTGGGAGTGGACTTTGGGATTTGGAGAATATCAGGTAGGTTTATGGTGGTTTTGGGGTGGATCTATGGTTTTGGTGAATTTTCTTCCAATTTTGGGGGTGATGCCGTTCTTGTTTGGGGTGTTTTGACGTGTTTTGGGGTCTGCGTTGGGTTTCGTTGTGTTTTCCGTGGTCATTATGGTGGAAAAGTTTAAATTGTTGGTTTTGGAGAACATCAGGTAGGTTTAGGGTGGTTTTGGGGGGAAATTCATAGCTTTTGTTTTTGTTTGTTTTTGTTTTTGTTTTTTTGATCCAGTTCTTTGTTGGGGTGTTTTTTTACGTGTTTTGGGGTTTCCGTTGCATTTCGTTGAGTTTCTAATGGGTTTTATGGTGGTTGGGAGTGGATTGTACATTTAGGAGAACATCAGGTAGGTTTAAGGTTTTTTGGGGGTTAAATCACGTTTTTTCTTATGATCCGGTTCGCTTTGGGGTGTTCTTGACATGTTTTGGTGTTTCCGTTGCGTTTCGTTGAGTTCCTAATGGGTTTTATGGTGGTTGGGAGTGGACTTTGGGATTTGGAGAATATCAGGTAGGTTTAGGGTTGTTTTGGGGTGCATCTATGATTTTGAGGGATTTTCTTCCAATTTTGGGGGTGATCCCTTTGTTTTTTGGGGTGTTTTTGACGTGTTTTGGGGTCTCCTTTGGTTTTTCGTTTGGTTCATGTTGGTCATCATGGTGAAAAAGCGTAAATTGTGGCTTTTGGAGAACATCAGGTAGGTTTAGGGGGACTTTTGGTGTGGATCTATGGCATTTGGGGTTTTCTTTCGTTTTTAGGGGTTATCCTGTTCTTTTTGGGGTGTTTTTGTCGTGCTTTGGGGTCTCCGTTGGGTTTTGTTGGGTTTTTTCGTGGTCATCATGGTGGAAAATATTAAATTGTGGGTTTTGTAGAACATCAGGTGAGTTTAAGGTTTTTGGGGGGTGAATCTATGGTTTTGGGGGATTTCTTCTGTTTTTTAGGGTTTTCTTCTGGTTTTTGGGGTGGTCCCGATCTTTTCTGGGGTGTTTTTGACGTGTTTTGGGTTCTCCGTTGCGTTTTGTTTTGTTCTTGTTGGTCATTATTTTAAATAGGAGTGGATTGTGGGGTTTGGAGAAGATCAGGTAGGTTTAAGTTTTTTTGGGGGTGAAATCATGGCTTTTTTTTTTTTTTAAGATCTGGGTTGATTTTGGGGTTGTTTTGAGGTGTTTTTGGGTCTTCGTTGGGTTTCGTTGGGTTCTTGTTGGTCATGATGTTGAATGGGAGTGAAATGTGGGATTTGGAGAAGATCAGGTGAGTTTAGGGTGGTTTTGGGGGGAAATTCATGGTTTTTGTTTTATTTTTTTCTTCTGATCCAGTTGTTTTTGGGGTGTTTTTGATGTGTTTTGGGGTCTCTGTTGGGTTTTGTTGGGTTTCCATTGGGTTTTCTGGTGGTTGGGAGTGGATTGTACATTTAGGAGAACATCAGGTAGGCTTAAGGGTTTTTTTTGGTTAAATGACGTTTTTTGTTCTGATTCGGTTGGCTTTGGGGTGTTTTTGAGGTGTTTTGTGGTTTCCGTTGCGTTTCGTTGAGTTCCTAATGGGTTTTATGGTGGTTGGGAGTGGATTGTACATTTAGGAGAACATCAGGTAGGTTTATGGTGGTTTTGGGATTGGATCCGTGCTTTTTGGGGTTTTCTTTCGTTTTTGGGGGTGATCCTGTTCTTGTTTGGGGTGTTTTTGACGTGTTTTTGGGTCTCCCTTGGGTTTCGTTGGGTTCTCGTCTGTCGTTAAGGTAAATGGAAGTGCATTTTTGGTTTTGGAGAAGATCAGGTGAGTTTAGGGTGGTCTGGGGGGGAAAATTCATAGTTTTGGGGTTTTTTCTTCTTTTCCAGTTCTTTTTTGGCGTGTTTTTGACGTGTTTTGGGGTCTCCATTGGGTTTCGTTGGGTTTTCCATGGTCATCGTGGTGGAAAAGGTTAAATTGTTGGTTTTGGAGAACATCAGGTAGGTTTATTTTATTTTATTTTTTTGTGGTGAAATCATGGCATTTTGTTTTGTTTTGTTTTGTTTTTTTTTAGGATCTGTGTTGATTTTGGGGTGTTTTTTTGGTGTTTTGGGGTCTTCATTGGGTTTTGTTGGGTTCTGGTTGGTCATGATGATGAATGGGAGTGAAATGTGGGATTTGGAGAAGATCAGGTGAGTTTAGGGTGGTTTTGGGGGGAAATTCATGGTTTTTGTTTTATTTTTTTCTTCAAGTCTAGTTATTTTTTGGGGTGTTTTTGACGTGTTTTGTGGTCTCCATTGGATTTTGTTAGGTTTCCATTGGGTATTCTGGTGGTTGGGAGTGGATTGTACATTTAGGAGAACATCAGGTAGGTTTAATATTTTTGGGGGGTTAAATGACTTATTTTCTTCTGCTCCGGTTTGCTTTTGGGGTGTTTTTGAGGTGTTTTGGGGTTTGCGTTGCGTTTCGTTGAGTTCCTAATGGGTTTTATGGTGGTTGGGAGTGGACTTTGGGATTTGGAGAATATCAGGTAGGTTTATGGTGGTTTTGGGGTGGATCTATGGTTTTGGTGAATTTTCTTCCAATTTTGGGGGTGATGCCGTTCTTGTTTGGGGTGTTTTTGACGTGTTTTGGGGTCTGCGTTGGGTTTCGTTGTGTTTTCCGTGGTCATTATGGTGGAAAAGTTTAAATTGTTGGTTTTGGAGAACATCAGGTAGGTTTAGGGTGGTTTTGGGGGGAAATTCATAGCTTTTGTTTTTGTTTTTGTTTTTGTTTTTGTTTTTGTTTTTTTGATCCAGTTCTTTGTTGGGGTGTTTTTTTACGTGTTTTGGGGTTTCCGTTGCATTTCGTTGAGTTTCTAATGGGTTTTATGGTGGTTGGGAGTGGATTGTACATTTAGGAGAACATCAGGTAGGTTTAAGGTTTTTTGGGGGTTAAATCACGTTTTTTCTTATGATCCGGTTCGCTTTGGGGTGTTCTTGACATGTTTTGGTGTTTCCGTTGCGTTTCGTTGAGTTCCTAATGGGTTTTATGGTGGTTGGGAGTGGACTTTGGGATTTGGAGAATATCAGGTAGGTTTAGGGTTGTTTTGGGGTGCATCTATGATTTTGAGGGATTTTCTTCCAATTTTGGGGGTGATCCCTTTGTTTTTTGGGGTGTTTTTGACGTGTTTTGGGGTCTCCTTTGGTTTTTCGTTTGGTTCATGTTGGTCATCATGGTGAAAAAGCGTAAATTGTGGCTTTTGGAGAACATCAGGTAGGTTTAGGGGGACTTTTGGTGTGGATCTATGGCATTTGGGGTTTTCTTTCGTTTTTAGGGGGTTATCCTGTTCTTTTTTGGGGTGTTTTTGTCGTGCTTTGGGGTCTCCGTTGGGTTTTGTTGGGTTTTTCGTGGTCATCATGGTGGAAAATATTAAATTGTGGGTTTTGTAGAACATCAGGTGAGTTTAAGGTTTTTTGGGGGGTGAATCTATGGTTTTGGGGGATTTCTTCTGTTTTTTAGGGTTTTCTTCTGGTTTTTGGGGTGGTCCCGATCTTTTCTGGGGTGTTTTTGACGTGTTTTGGGTTCTCCGTTGCGTTTTGTTTTGTTCTTGTTGGTCATTATTTTAAATAGGAGTGGATTGTGGGGTTTGGAGAAGATCAGGTAGGTTTAAGGTTTTTTTGGGGTGAAATCATGGCTTTTTTTTTTTTTTTTTAGGATCTGGGTTGATTTTGGGGTTGTTTTGAGGTGTTTTGGGGTCTTCGTTGGGTTTCGTTGGGTTCTTGTTGGTCATGATGTTGAATGGGAGTGAAATGTGGGATTTGGAGAAGATCAGGTGAGTTTAGGGTGGTTTTGGGGGGAAATTCATGGTTTTTGTTTTATTTTTTTCTTCTGATCCAGTTGTTTTTTGGGGTGTTTTTGATGTGTTTTGGGGTCTCCGTTGGGTTTTGTTGGGTTTCCATTGGGTTTTCTGGTGGTTGGGAGTGGATTGTACATTTAGGAGAACATCAGGTAGGTTTAAGGGTTTTTTTGGTTAAATGACGTTTTTTCTTCTGATTCGGTTGGCTTTGGGGTGTTTTTGAGGTGTTTTGGAGTTTCCGTTGCGTTTCGTTGAGTTCCTAATGGGTTTTATGGTGGTTGGGAGTGGATTGTACATTTAGGAGAACATCGGGTAGGTTTATGGTGGTTTTGGGATTGGATCCGTGCTTTTTGGGGTTTTCTTTCGTTTTTGGGGGTGATCCTGTTCTTGTTTGGGGTGTTTTTGACGTGTTTTTGGGTCTCCCTTGGGTTTCGTTGGGTTCTCGTCTGTCGTTAAGGTAAATGGAAGTGCATTTTTGGTTTTGGAGAAGATCAGGTGAGTTTAGGGTGGTTTGGGGCGAAAATTCATAGTTTTGGGGTTTTTTCTTCTTATCCAGTTCTTTTTTGGCGTGTTTTTGACGTGTTTTGGGGTCTCCCTTGGGTTTCGTTGGGTTTTCCATGGTCATCGTGGTGGAAAAGGTTAAATTGTGGGTTTTGGAGAACATCAGGTAGGTTTATTTATTTTTTTTTTTTTGTGGTGAAATCATGGCATTTTGTTTTGTTTTGTTTTGTTTTTAGGATCTGTGTTGATTTTGGGGTGTTTTTTTGGTGTTTTGGGGTCTTCATTGGGTTTTGTTGGGTTCTGGTTGGTCATGATGGTGAATGGGAGTGAAATGTGGGATTTGGAGAAGATCAGGTGAGTTTAGGGTGGTTTTGGGGGGAAATTCATGGTTTTTGTTTTATTTTTTTCTTCAAGTCTAGTTATTTTTTGGGGTGTTTTTGACGTGTTTTGTGGTCTCCATTGGATTTTGTTAGGTTTCCATTGGGTATTCTGGTGGTTGGGAGTGGATTGTACATTTAGGAGAACATCAGGTAGGTTTAATATTTTTGGGGGGTTAAATGACTTATTTTCTTCTGCTCCGGTTTGCTTTTGGGGTGTTTTTGAGGTGTTTTGGGGTTTGCGTTGCGTTTCGTTGAGTTCCTAATGGGTTTTATGGTGGTTGGGAGTGGACTTTGGGATTTGGAGAATATCAGGTAGGTTTATGGTGGTTTTGGGGTGGATCTATGGTTTTGGTGAATTTTCTTCCAATTTTGGGGGTGATGCCGTTCTTGTTTGGGGTGTTTTTGACGTGTTTTGGGGTCTGCGTTGGGTTTCGTTGTGTTTTCCGTGGTCATTATGGTGGAAAAGTTTAAATTGTTGGTTTTGGAGAACATCAGGTAGGTTTAGGGTGGTTTTGGGGGGAAATTCATAGCTTTTGTTTTTGTTTTTGTTTTTGTTTTTGTTTTTGTTTTTTTGATCCAGTTCTTTGTTGGGGTGTTTTTTTACGTGTTTTGGGGTTTCCGTTGCATTTCGTTGAGTTTCTAATGGGTTTTATGGTGGTTGGGAGTGGATTGTACATTTAGGAGAACATCAGGTAGGTTTAAGGTTTTTTGGGGGGTTAAATCACGTTTTTTCTTATGATCCGGTTCGCTTTGGGGTGTTCTTGACATGTTTTGGTGTTTCCGTTGCGTTTCGTTGAGTTCCTAATGGGTTTTATGGTGGTTGGGAGTGGACTTTGGGATTTGGAGAATATCAGGTAGGTTTAGGGTTGTTTTGGGGTGCATCTATGATTTTGAGGGATTTTCTTCCAATTTTGGGGGTGATCCCTTTGTTTTTTGGGGTGTTTTTGACGTGTTTTGGGGTCTCCTTTGGTTTTTCGTTTGGTTCATGTTGGTCATCATGGTGAAAAAGCGTAAATTGTGGCTTTTGGAGAACATCAGGTAGGTTTAGGGGGACTTTTGGTGTGGATCTATGGCATTTGGGGTTTTCTTTCGTTTTTAGGGGTTATCCTGTTCTTTTTTGGGGTGTTTTTGTCGTGCTTTGGGGTCTCCGTTGGGTTTTGTTGGGTTTTTCGTGGTCATCATGGTGGAAAATATTAAATTGTGGGTTTTGTAGAACATCAGGTGAGTTTAAGGTTTTTTGGGGGGTGAATCTATGGTTTTGGGGGATTTCTTCTGTTTTTTAGGGTTTTCTTCTGGTTTTTGGGGTGGTCCCGATCTTTTCTGGGGTGTTTTTGACGTCTTTTGGGTTCTCCGTTGCGTTTTGTTTTGTTCTTGTTGGTCATTATTTTAAATAGGAGTGGATTGTGGGGTTTGGAGAAGATCAGGTAGGTGTAAGTTTTTTTGGGGGTGAAATCATGGCTTTTTTTTTTTTTTTAAGATCTGGGTTGATTTTGGGGTTGTTTTGAGGTGTTTTTGGGTCTTCGTTGGGTTTCGTTGGGTTCTTGTTGGTCATGATGTTGAATGGGAGTGAAATGTGGGATTTGGAGAAGATCAGGTGAGTTTAGGGTGGTTTTGGGGGGAAATTCATGGTTTTTGTTTTATTTTTTTCTTCTGATCCAGTTGTTTTTTGGGGTGTTTTTGATGTGTTTTGGGGTCTCTGTTGGGTTTTGTTGGGTTTCCATTGGTTTTCTGGTGGTTGGGAGTGGATTGTACATTTAGGAGAACATCAGGTAGGCTTAAGGGTTTTTTTTGGTTAAATGACGTTTTTTGTTCTGATTCGGTTGGCTTTGGGGTGTTTTTGAGGTGTTTTGTGGTTTCCGTTGCGTTTCGTTGAGTTCCTAATGGGTTTTATGGTGGTTGGGAGTGGATTGTACATTTAGGAGAACATCAGGTAGGTTTATGGTGGTTTTGGGATTGGATCCGTGCTTTTTGGGGTTTTCTTTCGTTTTTGGGGGTGATCCTGTTCTTGTTTGGGGTGTTTTTGACGTGTTTTTGGGTCTCCCTTGGGTTTCGTTGGGTTCTCGTCTGTCGTTAAGGTAAATGGAAGTGCATTTTTGGTTTTGGAGAAGATCAGGTGAGTTTAGGGTGGTTTGGGGCGAAAATTCATAGTTTTGGGGTTTTTTCTTCTTATCCAGTTCTTTTTTGGCGTGTTTTTGACATGTTTTGGGGTCTCCCTTGGGTTTCGTTGGGTTTTCCATGGTCATCGTGGTGGAAAAGGTTAAATTGTTGGTTTTGGAGAACATCAGGTAGGTTTATTTTATTTTTTTTTTTTTGTGGTGAAATCATGGCATTTTGTTTTGTTTTGTTTTGTTTTTAGGATCTGTGTTGATTTTGGGGTGTTTTTTTGGTGTTTTGGGGTCTTCATTGGGTTTTGTTGGGTTCTGGTAGGTCATGATGGTGAATGGGAGTGAAATGTGGGATTTGGAGAAGATCAGGTGAGTTTAGGGTGGTTTTGGGGGGAAATTCATGGTTTTTGTTTTATTTTTTTCTTCAAGTCTAGTTATTTTTTGGGGTGTTTTGGACGTGTTTTGTGGTCTCCATTGGATTTTGTTAGGTTTCCATTGGGTATTCTGGTGGTTGGGAGTGGATTGTACATTTAGGAGAACATCAGGTAGGTTTAATATTTTTGGGGGGTTAAATGACTTATTTTCTTCTGCTCCGGTTTGCTTTTGGGGTGTTTTTGAGGTGTTTTGGGGTTTGCGTTGCGTTTCGTTGAGTTCCTAATGGGTTTTATGGTGGTTGGGAGTGGACTTTGGGATTTGGAGAATATCAGGTAGGTTTATGGTGGTTTTGGGGTGGATCTATGGTTTTGGTGAATTTTCTTCCAATTTTGGGGGTGATGCCGTTCTTGTTTGGGTTTTTTTGACGTGTTTTGGGGTCTGCATTGGGTTTCGTTGTGTTTTCCGTGGTCATTATGGTGGAAAAGTTTAAATTGTTGGTTTTGGAGAACATCAGGTAGGTTTAGGGTGGTTTTGGGGGGAAATTCATAGTTTTTGTTTTTTTTTTTTTGTTTTTTTTTTTTGACCCAGTTCTTTGTTGGAGTGTTTTTGACGTGTTTTGGGATTTCCGTTGCGTTTCGTTGAGTTCCTAATGGGTTTTATGGTGGTTGGGAGTGGATTGTACATTTAGGAGAACATCAGGTAGGTTTAAGGTTTTTTTGGGGTGAAATCATGGCATTTTGTTATTTTTTTTTAGGATCTGGGTTGATTTTGGGGTTGTTTTGAGGTGTTTTTGGGTCTTCGTTGGGTTTCGTTGGGTTCTTGTTGGTCATGATGTTGAATGGGAGTGAAATGTAGGATTTGGAGAAGATCAGGTGAGTTTAGGATTGTTTTGGGGGGAAATTCATGGTTTTTGTTTTATTTTTTTCTTCTGATCCAGTTGTTTCTTGGGGTGTTTTTGAGGTGTTTTGGGGTTTCCGTTGCGTTTCGTTGAGTTCCTAATGGGTTTTATGGTGGTTGGGAGTGGACTTTGGGATTTGGAGAATATCAGGTAGGTTTATGGTGGTTTTGGGGTGGATCTATGGTTTTGGTGAATTTTCTTCCAATTTTGGGGGTGATGCTGTTCTTGTTTGGGGTGTTTTTGACGTGTTTTGGGGTCTGCGTTGGGTTTCGTTGTGTTTTCCGTGGTCATTATGGTGGAAAAGTTTAAATTGTTGGTTTTGGAGAACATCAGGTAGGTTTAGGGTGGTTTTGGGGGGAAATTCATAGTTTTTGGTTTTGTTTTGTTTTTTATTTGACCCAGTTCTTTGTTGGGGTGTTTTTGACGTTTTTTGGGATTTCCGTTGCGTTTCGTTGAGTTCCTAATGGGTTTTATGGTGGTTGGGAGTGGATTGTACATTTAGGAGAACATCAGGTAGGTTTAAGATTTTTTTGGGGTGAAATCATGGCATTTTGTTATTTTTTTTTTAGGATCTGGGTTGATTTTGGGGTTGTTTTGAGGTGTTTTGGGGTCTCCGTTAGGTTTCGTTGTATTTTCCATGGTCATCATGGTGGAAAAGTTTAAATTGTGGCTTTTGGAGAACATCAGGTAGGTTTAGGGGGACTTTTGGTGTGGATCTATGGCTTTTGGGGTTTTCTTTCGTTTTTAGGGGTTATCCTGTTCTTTTTTGGGGTGTTTTTGACGTGCTTTGTGGTCTCCGTTGGATTTTGTTGGGTTTTTCGTGGTCATCATGGTGGAAAATATTAAATTGTGGGTTTTGTAGAACATCAGGTGAGTTTAAGGTTTTTTGGGGGGTGAATTTATGGTTTTTGGGGATTTCTTCTGTTTTTTAGGGTTTTCTTCTGTTTTTGGGGTGGTCCCGATCTTTTCTGGGGTGTTTTTGACGTCTTTTGGGTTCTCCGTTGCGTTTTGTTTTGTTCTTGTTGGTCATTATGTTAAATAGGAGTGGATTGTGGGGTTTGGAGAAGATCAGGTAGGTTTAAGGTTTTTTTGGGGTGAAATCATGGCATTTTGTTTTTTTTTTTTTTAGGATCTGGGTTGATTTTGGGGTTGTTTTGAGGTGTTTTGGGGTCTTCGTTGGGTTTCGTTGGGTTCTTGTTGGTCATGATGTTGAATGGGAGTGAAATGTGGGATTTGGAGAAGATCAGGTGAGTTTAGGGTGGTTTTGGGGGGAAATTCATGGTTTTTGTTTTATTTTTTTCTTCTGATCCAGTTGTTTTTTGGGGTGTTTTTGATGTGTTTTGGGGTCTCCGTTGGGTTTTGTTGGGTTTCCATTGGGTTTTCTGGTGGTTGGGAGTGGACTTTGGAGAACATCAGGTAGGTTTAGGGTGGTTTGGGGATTGGATCCGTGCTTTTTGGGGTTTTCTTTCGTTTTTGGGGGGTGATCCTGTTCTTGTTTGGGGTGTTTTTGACGTGTTTTTGGGTCTCCCTTGTGTTTCGTTGGGTTCTCGTCTGTCGTTAAGGTAAATGGAAGTGCATTTTTGGTTTTGGAGAAGATCAGGTGAGTTTAGGGTGGTTTGGGGCGAAAATTCATAGTTTTGGGGTTTTTTCTTCTTATCGAGTTCATTTTTGGCGTGTTTTTGACGTGTTTTGGGGTCTCCCTTGGGTTTCGTTGGGTTTTCCGTGGTCATCGTGGTGGAAAAGGTTAAATTGTGGGTTTTGGAGAACATCAGGTAGGTTTATTTTATTTTTTTTTTGTGGTGAAATCATGGCATTTTGTTTTGTTTTGTTTTGTTTTTAGGATCTGTGTTGATTTTGGGGTGTTTTTTTTGGTGTTTTGGGGTCTTCATTGGGTTTTGTTGGGTTCTGGTTGGTCATGATGGTGAATGGGAGTGAAATGTGGGATTTGGAGAAGATCAGGTGAGTTTAGGGTGGTTTTGGGGGGAAATTCATGGTTTTTGTTTTATTTTTTTCTTCTGATCCAGTTGTTTTTTGGGGTGTTTTGGACGTGTTTTGTGGTCTCCATTGGATTTTTTTAGGTTTCCATTGGGTTTTCTGGTGGTTGGGAGTGGATTGTACATTTAGGAGAACATCAGGTAGGTTTAAGATTTTTTGGGGGTTAAATGACGTATTTTCTTCTGCTCCGGTTTGCTTTTGGGGTGTTTTTGAGGAGTTTTGGGGTTTCCGTTGCGTTTCGTTGAGTTCCTAATGGGTTTTCTGGTGGTTGGGAGTGGACTTTGGGATTTGGAGAACATCAGGTAGGTTTAGGGTGGTTTGGGGATTGGATCCGTGCTTTTTGGGGTTTTCTTTCGTTTTTGGGGGTGATCCTGTTCTTGTTTGGGGTGTTTTTGACGTTTTTTTGGTCTCCCTTGGGTTTCGTTGGGTTCTCGTCTGTCGTTAAGGTAAATGGAAGTGCATTTTTGGTTTTGGAGAAGATCAGGTGAGTTTAGTGTGGTTTGGGGCGAAAATTCATAGTTTTGGGTTTTTTTCTTCTTATCCAGTTCTTTTTTGGCGTGTTTTTGACGCGTTTTGGGGTCTCCGTTGTGTTTCGTTGGGTTTTCCGTGGTCATTATTGTGGAAAAGTTTAAATTGTTGGTTTTGGAGAATATCAGGTAGGATTAGGGTGGTTTTGGGGTGGATCTATGGTTTTTGGTGTTTTCTTTCGTTTTTAGGGGTTATCCTGTTCTTGTTTGGGGTGTTTTTGACTTGTTTTGGGGTCTCCGTTGGGTTTCGTTGTGTTTTCCATGGTCATCATGGTGGAAAAGTGTAAATTGTGGGTTTTGGAGAACATCAGGTAGGTTTAGGGTTGTTTTGGGGTGGATCTATGATTTTGAGGGATTTTCTTCCAATTTTGGGGGTGATCCCTTTGTTTTTTGGGGTGTTTTTGACGTGTTTTGGGGTCTCCTTTGGGTTTTCGTTTGGTTCATGTTGGTCATCATGGTGAAAAAGCGTAAATTGTGGCTTTTGGAGAACATCAGGTAGGTTTAGGGGGACTTTTGGTGTGGATCTATGGCTTTTGGGGTTTTCTTTCGTTTTTAGGGGTTATCCTGTTCTTTTTTGGGGTGTTTTTGTCGTGCTTTGGGGTCTCCGTTGGGTTTTGTTGGGTTTTTCGTGGTCATCATGGTGGAAAATATTAAATTGTGGGTTTTGTAGAACATCAGGTGAGTTTAAGGTTTTTTGGGGGGTGAATCTATGGTTTTGGGGGATTTCTTCTGTTTTTTAGGGTTTTCTTCTGGTTTTTGGGGTGGTCCCGATCTTTTCTGGGGTGTTTTTGACGTCTTTTGGGTTCTCCGTTGCGTTTTGTTTTGTTCTTGTTGGTCATTATTTTAAATAGGAGTGGATTGCGGGGTTTGGAGAAGATCAGGTAGGTTTAAGTTTTTTTTGGGGTGAAATCATGGCTTTTTTTTTTTTTTTTTAGGATCTGGGTTGATTTTGGGGTTGTTTTGAGGTGTTTTGGGGTCTTCGTTGGGTTTCGTTGGGTTCTTGTTGGTCATGATGTTGAATGGGAGTGAAATGTGGGATTTGGAGAAGATCAGGTGAGTTTAGGGTGGTTTTGGGGGGAAATTCATGGTTTTTGTTTTATTTTTTTCTTCTGATCCAGTTGTTTTTTGGGGTGTTTTTGATGTGTTTTGGGGTCTCTGTTGGGTTTTGTTGGGTTTCCATTGGGTTTTCTGGTGGTTGGGAGTGGATTGTACATTTAGGAGAACATCAGGTAGGTTTAAGGGTTTTTTTGGTTAAATGACGTTTTTTCTTCTGATTCGGTTGGCTTTGGGGTGTTTTTGAGGTGTTTTGGAGTTTCCGTTGCGTTTCGTTGAGTTCCTAATGGGTTTTATGGTGGTTGGGAGTGGATTGTACATTTAGGAGAACATCAGGTAGGTTTAGTGTGGTTTTGGGATTGAATCCGTGCTTTTTGGGGTTTTCTTTCGTTTTTGGGGGTGATCCTGTTCTTGTTTGGGGTGTTTTTGACGTGTTTTTGGGTCTCCCTTGGGTTTCGTTGGGTTCTCGTCTGTCGTTAAGGTAAATGGAAGTGCATTTTTGGTTTTGGAGAAGATCAGGTGAGTTTAGGGTGGTTTGGGGGGAAAATTCATAGTTTTGGGGTTTTTTCTTCTTATCCAGTTCTTTTTTGGCGTGTTTTTGACGTGTTTTGGGGTCTCCATTGGGTTTCGTTGGGTTTTCCATGGTCATCGTGGTGGAAAAGGTTAAATTGTGGGTTTTGGAGAACATCAGGTAGGTTTATTTATTTATTTTTTTTTTGTGGTGAAATCATGGCATTTTGTTTTGTTTTGTTTTGTTTTTAGGATCTGTGTTGATTTTGGGGTGTTTTTTTGGTGTTTTGGGGTCTTCATTGGGTTTTGTTGGGTTCTGGTTGGTCATGATGGTGAATGGGAGTGAAATGTGGGATTTGGAGAAGATCAGGTGAGTTTAGGGTGGTTTTGGGGGGAAATTCATGGTTTTTGTTTTATTTTTTTCTTCAAGTCTAGTTATTTTTTGGGGTGTTTTGGACGTGTTTTGTGGTCTCCATTGGATTTTGTTAGGTTTCCATTGGGTATTCTGGTGGTTGGGAGTGGATTGTACATTTAGGAGAACATCAGGTAGGTTTAATATTTTTTGGGGGTTAAATGACTTATTTTCTTCTGCTCCGGTTTGCTTTTGGGGTGTTTTTGAGGTGTTTTGGGGTTTCCGTTGCGTTTCGTTGAGTTCCTAATGGGTTTTATGGTGGTTGGGAGTGGACTTTGGGATTTGGAGAATATCAGGTAGGTTTATGGTGGTTTTGGGGTGGATCTATGGTTTTGGTGAATTTTCTTCCAATTTTGGGGGTGATGCCGTTCTTGTTTGGGGTGTTTTTGACGTGTTTTGGGGTCTGCGTTGGGTTTCGTTGTGTTTTCCGTGGTCATTATGGTGGAAAAGTTTAAATTGTTGGTTTTGGAGAACATCAGGTAGGTTTAGGGTGGTTTTGGGGGGAAATTCATAGCTTTTGTTTTTGTTTTTGTTTTTGTTTTTGTTTTTTTGATCCAGTTCTTTGTTGGGGTGTTTTTTTACGTGTTTTGGGGTTTCCGTTGCATTTCGTTGAGTTTCTAATGGGTTTTATGGTGGTTGGGAGTGGATTGTACATTTAGGAGAACATCAGGTAGGTTTAAGGTTTTTTGGGGGGTTAAATCACGTTTTTTCTTATGATCCGGTTCGCTTTGGGGTGTTCTTGACATGTTTTGGTGTTTCCGTTGCGTTTCGTTGAGTTCCTAATGGGTTTTATGGTGGTTGGGAGTGGACTTTGGGATTTGGAGAATATCAGGTAGGTTTAGGGTTGTTTTGGGGTGCATCTATGATTTTGAGGGATTTTCTTCCAATTTTGGGGGTGATCCCTTTGTTTTTTGGGGTGTTTTTGACGTGTTTTGGGGTCTCCTTTGGTTTTTCGTTTGGTTCATGTTGGTCATCATGGTGAAAAAGCGTAAATTGTGGCTTTTGGAGAACATCAGGTAGGTTTAGGGGGACTTTTGGTGTGGATCTATGGCATTTGGGGTTTTCTTTCGTTTTTAGGGGTTATCCTGTTCTTTTTTGGGGTGTTTTTGTCGTGCTTTGGGGTCTCCGTTGGGTTTTGTTGGGTTTTTCGTGGTCATCATGGTGGAAAATATTAAATTGTGGGTTTTGTAGAACATCAGGTGAGTTTAAGGTTTTTTGGGGGGTGAATCTATGGTTTTGGGGGTTTCTTCTGTTTTTTAGGGTTTTCTTCTGGTTTTTGGGGTGGTCCCGATCTTTTCTGGGGTGTTTTTGACGTCTTTTGGGTTCTCCGTTGCGTTTTGTTTTGTTCTTGTTGGTCATTATTTTAAATAGGAGTGGATTGTGGGGTTTGGAGAAGATCAGGTAGGTTTAAGTTTTTTTTGGGGTGAAATCATGGCTTTTTTTTTTTTTTTTTTAGGATCTGGGTTGATTTTGGGGTTGTTTTGAGGTGTTTTGGGGTCTTCGTTGGGTTTCGTTGGGTTCTTGTTGGTCATGATGTTGAATGGGAGTGAAATGTGGGATTTGGAGAAGATCAGGTGAGTTTAGGGTGGTTTTGGGGGGAAATTCATGGTTTTTGTTTTATTTTTTTCTTCTGATCCAGTTGTTTTTTGGGGTGTTTTTGATGTGTTTTGGGGTCTCTGTTGGGTTTTGTTGGGTTTCCATTGGGTTTTCTGGTGGTTGGGAGTGGATTGTACATTTAGGAGAACATCAGGTAGGTTTAAGGGTTTTTTTGGTTAAATGACGTTTTTTCTTCTGATTCGGTTGGCTTTGGGGTGTTTTTGAGGTGTTTTGGAGTTTCCGTTGCGTTTCGTTGAGTTCCTAATGGGTTTTATGGTGGTTGGGAGTGGATTGTACATTTAGGAGAACATCAGGTAGGTTTAGTGTGGTTTTGGGATTGAATCCGTGCTTTTTGGGGTTTTCTTTCGTTTTTGGGGGTGATCCTGTTCTTGTTTGGGGTGTTTTTGACGTGTTTTTGGGTCTCC
Source organism: Aythya marila (assembly GCF_965140915.1). Classification (NCBI taxonomy): domain Eukaryota; kingdom Metazoa; phylum Chordata; class Aves; order Anseriformes; family Anatidae; genus Aythya; species Aythya marila. The sequence continues at coordinate 34,379 of NW_028136760.1, read as the reverse complement.
CTTGGGTTTCGTTGGGTTCTCGTCTGTCGTTAAGGTAAATGGAAGTGCATTTTTGGTTTTGGAGAAGATCAGGTGAGTTTAGGGTGGTTTGGGGGGAAAATTCATAGTTTTGGGGTTTTTTCTTCTTATCCAGTTCTTTTTTGGCGTGTTTTTGACGTGTTTTGGGGTCTCCATTGGGTTTCGTTGGGTTTTCCATGGTCATCGTGGTGGAAAAGGTTAAATTGTGGGTTTTGGAGAACATCAGGTAGGTTTATTTATTTTTTTTTTTTTTGTGGTGAAATCATGGCATTTTGTTTTGTTTTGTTTTGTTTTTAGGATCTGTGTTGATTTTGGGGTGTTTTTTTGGTGTTTTGGGGTCTTCATTGGGTTTTGTTGGGTTCTGGTTGGTCATGATGGTGAATGGGAGTGAAATGTGGGATTTGGAGAAGATCAGGTGAGTTTAGGGTGGTTTTGGGGGGAAATTCATGGTTTTTGTTTTATTTTTTTCTTCAAGTCTAGTTATTTTTTGGGGTGTTTTGGACGTGTTTTGTGGTCTCCATTGGATTTTGTTAGGTTTCCATTGGGTATTCTGGTGGTTGGGAGTGGATTGTACATTTAGGAGAACATCAGGTAGGTTTAATATTTTTTGGGGGTTAAATGACTTATTTTCTTCTGCTCCGGTTTGCTTTTGGGGTGTTTTTGAGGTGTTTTGGGGTTTCCGTTGCGTTTCGTTGAGTTCCTAATGGGTTTTATGGTGGTTGGGAGTGGACTTTGGGATTTGGAGAATATCAGGTAGGTTTATGGTGGTTTTGGGGTGGATCTATGGTTTTGGTGAATTTTCTTCCAATTTTGGGGGTGATGCCGTTCTTGTTTGGGGTGTTTTTGACGTGTTTTGGGGTCTGCGTTGGGTTTCGTTGTGTTTTCCGTGGTCATTATGGTGGAAAAGTTTAAATTGTTGGTTTTGGAGAACATCAGGTAGGTTTAGGGTGGTTTTGGGGGGAAATTCATAGCTTTTGTTTTTGTTTTTGTTTTTGTTTTTGTTTTTTTGATCCAGTTCTTTGTTGGGGTGTTTTTTTACGTGTTTTGGGGTTTCCGTTGCATTTCGTTGAGTTTCTAATGGGTTTTATGGTGGTTGGGAGTGGATTGTACATTTAGGAGAACATCAGGTAGGTTTAAGGTTTTTTGGGGGGTTAAATCACGTTTTTTCTTATGATCCGGTTCGCTTTGGGGTGTTCTTGACATGTTTTGGTGTTTCCGTTGCGTTTCGTTGAGTTCCTAATGGGTTTTATGGTGGTTGGGAGTGGACTTTGGGATTTGGAGAATATCAGGTAGGTTTAGGGTTGTTTTGGGGTGCATCTATGATTTTGAGGGATTTTCTTCCAATTTTGGGGGTGATCCCTTTGTTTTTTGGGGTGTTTTTGACGTGTTTTGGGGTCTCCTTTGGTTTTTCGTTTGGTTCATGTTGGTCATCATGGTGAAAAAGCGTAAATTGTGGCTTTTGGAGAACATCAGGTAGGTTTAGGGGGACTTTTGGTGTGGATCTATGGCATTTGGGGTTTTCTTTCGTTTTTAGGGGTTATCCTGTTCTTTTTTGGGGTGTTTTTGTCGTGCTTTGGGGTCTCCGTTGGGTTTTGTTGGGTTTTTCGTGGTCATCATGGTGGAAAATATTAAATTGTGGGTTTTGTAGAACATCAGGTGAGTTTAAGGTTTTTTGGGGGGTGAATCTATGGTTTTGGGGGATTTCTTCTGTTTTTTAGGGTTTTCTTCTGGTTTTTGGGGTGGTCCCGATCTTTTCTGGGGTGTTTTTGACGTCTTTTGGGTTCTCCGTTGCGTTTTGTTTTGTTCTTGTTGGTCATTATTTTAAATAGGAGTGGATTGTGGGGTTTGGAGAAGATCAGGTAGGTTTAAGTTTTTTTTGGGGTGAAATCATGGCTTTTTTTTTTTTTTTTTTAGGATCTGGGTTGATTTTGGGGTTGTTTTGAGGTGTTTTGGGGTCTTCGTTGGGTTTCGTTGGGTTCTTGTTGGTCATGATGTTGAATGGGAGTGAAATGTGGGATTTGGAGAAGATCAGGTGAGTTTAGGGTGGTTTTGGGGGGAAATTCATGGTTTTTGTTTTATTTTTTTCTTCTGATCCAGTTGTTTTTTGGGGTGTTTTTGAGGTGTTTTGGGGTCTCTGTTGGGTTTTGTTGGGTTTCCATTGGGTTTTCTGGTGGTTGGGAGTGGATTGTACATTTAGGAGAACATCAGGTAGGTTTAAGGGTTTTTTTGGTTAAATGACGTTTTTTCTTCTGATTCGGTTGGCTTTGGGGTGTTTTTGAGGTGTTTTGGAGTTTCCGTTGCGTTTCGTTGAGTTCCTAATGGGTTTTATGGTGGTTGGGAGTGGATTGTACATTTAGGAGAACATCAGGTAGGTTTAGTGTGGTTTTGGGATTGAATCCGTGCTTTTTGGGGTTTTCTTTCGTTTTTGGGGGTGATCCTGTTCTTGTTTGGGGTGTTTTTGACGTGTTTTTGGGTCTCCCTTGGGTTTCGTTGGGTTCTCGTCTGTCGTTAAGGTAAATGGAAGTGCATTTTTGGTTTTGGAGAAGATCAGGTGAGTTTAGGGTGGTTTGGGGGGAAAATTCATAGTTTTGGGGTTTTTTCTTCTTATCCAGTTCTTTTTTGGCGTGTTTTTGACGTGTTTTGGGGTCTCCATTGGGTTTCGTTGGGTTTTCCATGGTCATCGTGGTGGAAAAGGTTAAATTGTGGGTTTTGGAGAACATCAGGTAGGTTTATTTATTTTTTTTTTTTTTGTGGTGAAATCATGGCATTTTGTTTTGTTTTGTTTTGTTTTTAGGATCTGTGTTGATTTTGGGGTGTTTTTTTGGTGTTTTGGGGTCTTCATTGGGTTTTGTTGGGTTCTGGTTGGTCATGATGGTGAATGGGAGTGAAATGTGGGATTTGGAGAAGATCAGGTGAGTTTAGGGTGGTTTTGGGGGGAAATTCATGGTTTTTGTTTTATTTTTTTCTTCAAGTCTAGTTATTTTTTGGGGTGTTTTGGACGTGTTTTGTGGTCTCCATTGGATTTTGTTAGGTTTCCATTGGGTATTCTGGTGGTTGGGAGTGGATTGTACATTTAGGAGAACATCAGGTAGGTTTAATATTTTTGGGGGGTTAAATGACTTATTTTCTTCTGCTCCGGTTTGCTTTTGGGGTGTTTTTGAGGTGTTTTGGGGTTTGCGTTGCGTTTCGTTGAGTTCCTAATGGGTTTTATGGTGGTTGGGAGTGGACTTTGGGATTTGGAGAATATCAGGTAGGTTTATGGTGGTTTTGGGGTGGATCTATGGTTTTGGTGAATTTTCTTCCAATTTTGGGGGTGATGCCGTTCTTGTTTGGGGTGTTTTTGACGTGTTTTGGGGTCTGCGTTGGGTTTCGTTGTGTTTTCCGTGGTCATTATGGTGGAAAAGTTTAAATTGTTGGTTTTGGAGAACATCAGGTAGGTTTAGGGTGGTTTTGGGGGGAAATTCATAGCTTTTGTTTTTGTTTTTGTTTTTGTTTTTGTTTTTTTGATCCAGTTCTTTGTTGGGGTGTTTTTTTACGTGTTTTGGGGTTTCCGTTGCATTTCGTTGAGTTTCTAATGGGTTTTATGGTGGTTGGGAGTGGATTGTACATTTAGGAGAACATCAGGTAGGTTTAAGGTTTTTTGGGGGGTTAAATCACGTTTTTTCTTATGATCCGGTTCGCTTTGGGGTGTTCTTGACATGTTTTGGTGTTTCCGTTGCGTTTCGTTGAGTTCCTAATGGGTTTTATGGTGGTTGGGAGTGGACTTTGGGATTTGGAGAATATCAGGTAGGTTTAGGGTTGTTTTGGGGTGCATCTATGATTTTGAGGGATTTTCTTCCAATTTTGGGGGTGATCCCTTTGTTTTTTGGGGTGTTTTTGACGTGTTTTGGGGTCTCCTTTGGTTTTTCGTTTGGTTCATGTTGGTCATCATGGTGAAAAAGCGTAAATTGTGGCTTTTGGAGAACATCAGGTAGGTTTAGGGGGACTTTTGGTGTGGATCTATGGCATTTGGGGTTTTCTTTCGTTTTTAGGGGTTATCCTGTTCTTTTTTGGGGTGTTTTTGTCGTGCTTTGGGGTCTCCGTTGGGTTTTGTTGGGTTTTTCGTGGTCATCATGGTGGAAAATATTAAATTGTGGGTTTTGTAGAACATCAGGTGAGTTTAAGGTTTTTTGGGGGGTGAATCTATGGTTTTGGGGGATTTCTTCTGTTTTTTAGGGTTTTCTTCTGGTTTTTGGGGTGGTCCCGATCTTTTCTGGGGTGTTTTTGACGTCTTTTGGGTTCTCCGTTGCGTTTTGTTTTGTTCTTGTTGGTCATTATTTTAAATAGGAGTGGATTGTGGGGTTTGGAGAAGATCAGGTAGGTGTAAGTTTTTTTGGGGGTGAAATCATGGCTTTTTTTTTTTTTTTAAGATCTGGGTTGATTTTGGGGTTGTTTTGAGGTGTTTTTGGGTCTTCGTTGGGTTTCGTTGGGTTCTTGTTGGTCATGATGTTGAATGGGAGTGAAATGTGGGATTTGGAGAAGATCAGGTGAGTTTAGGGTGGTTTTGGGGGGAAATTCATGGTTTTTGTTTTATTTTTTTCTTCTGATCCAGTTGTTTTTTGGGGTGTTTTTGAGGTGTTTTGGAGTTTCCGTTGCGTTTCGTTGAGTTCCTAATGGGTTTTATGGTGGTTGGGAGTGGATTGTACATTTAGGAGAACATCAGGTAGGTTTATGGTGGTTTTGGGATTGGATCCGTGCTTTTTGGGGTTTTCTTTCGTTTTTGGGGGTGATCCTGTTCTTGTTTGGGGTGTTTTTGACGTGTTTTTGGGTCTCCCTTGGGTTTCGTTGGGTTCTCGTCTGTCGTTAAGGTAAATGGAAGTGCATTTTTGGTTTTGGAGAAGATCAGGTGAGTTTAGGGTGGTCTGGGGGGAAAATTCATAGTTTTGGGGTTTTTTCTTCTTTTCCAGTTCTTTTTTGGCGTGTTTTTGACGTGTTTTGGGGTCTCCATTGGGTTTCGTTGGGTTTTCCATGGTCATCGTGGTGGAAAAGGTTAAATTGTTGGTTTTGGAGAACATCAGGTAGGTTTATTTTATTTTATTTTTTTGTGGTGAAATCATGGCATTTTGTTTTGTTTTGTTTTGTTTTTTTTTAGGATCTGTGTTGATTTTGGGGTGTTTTTTTGGTGTTTTGGGGTCTTCATTGGGTTTTGTTGGGTTCTGGTTGGTCATGATGGTGAATGGGAGTGAAATGTGGGATTTGGAGAAGATCAGGTGAGTTTAGGGTGGTTTTGGGGGGAAATTCATGGTTTTTGTTTTATTTTTTTCTTCAAGTCTAGTTATTTTTTGGGGTGTTTTTGACGTGTTTTGTGGTCTCCATTGGATTTTGTTAGGTTTCCATTGGGTATTCTGGTGGTTGGGAGTGGATTGTACATTTAGGAGAACATCAGGTAGGTTTAATATTTTTGGGGGGTTAAATGACTTATTTTCTTCTGCTCCGGTTTGCTTTTGGGGTGTTTTTGAGGTGTTTTGGGGTTTGCGTTGCGTTTCGTTGAGTTCCTAATGGGTTTTATGGTGGTTGGGAGTGGACTTTGGGATTTGGAGAATATCAGGTAGGTTTATGGTGGTTTTGGGGTGGATCTATGGTTTTGGTGAATTTTCTTCCAATTTTGGGGGTGATGCCGTTCTTGTTTGGGGTGTTTTTGACGTGTTTTGGGGTCTGCGTTGGGTTTCGTTGTGTTTTCCGTGGTCATTATGGTGGAAAAGTTTAAATTGTTGGTTTTGGAGAACATCAGGTAGGTTTAGGGTGGTTTTGGGGGGAAATTCATAGCTTTTGTTTTTGTTTTTGTTTTTGTTTTTGTTTTTTTGATCCAGTTCTTTGTTGGGGTGTTTTTTTACGTGTTTTGGGGTTTCCGTTGCATTTCGTTGAGTTTCTAATGGGTTTTATGGTGGTTGGGAGTGGATTGTACATTTAGGAGAACATCAGGTAGGTTTAAGGTTTTTTGGGGGGTTAAATCACGTTTTTTCTTATGATCCGGTTCGCTTTGGGGTGTTCTTGACATGTTTTGGTGTTTCCGTTGCGTTTCGTTGAGTTCCTAATGGGTTTTATGGTGGTTGGGAGTGGACTTTGGGATTTGGAGAATATCAGGTAGGTTTAGGGTTGTTTTGGGGTGCATCTATGATTTTGAGGGATTTTCTTCCAATTTTGGGGGTGATCCCTTTGTTTTTTGGGGTGTTTTTGACGTGTTTTGGGGTCTCCTTTGGTTTTTCGTTTGGTTCATGTTGGTCATCATGGTGAAAAAGCGTAAATTGTGGCTTTTGGAGAACATCAGGTAGGTTTAGGGGGACTTTTGGTGTGGATCTATGGCATTTGGGGTTTTCTTTCGTTTTTAGGGGTTATCCTGTTCTTTTTTGGGGTGTTTTTGTCGTGCTTTGGGGTCTCCGTTGGGTTTTGTTGGGTTTTTCGTGGTCATCATGGTGGAAAATATTAAATTGTGGGTTTTGTAGAACATCAGGTGAGTTTAAGGTTTTTTGGGGGGTGAATCTATGGTTTTGGGGGATTTCTTCTGTTTTTTAGGGTTTTCTTCTGTTTTTTGGGGTGGTCCCGATCTTTTCTGGGGTGTTTTTGACGTCTTTTGGGTTCTCCGTTGCGTTTTGTTTTGTTCTTGTTGGTCATTATTTTAAATAGGAGTGGATTGTGGGGTTTGGAGAAGATCAGGTAGGTTTAAGTTTTTTTGGGGGTGAAATCATGGCTTTTTTTTTTTTTTAAGATCTGGGTTGATTTTGGGGTTGTTTTGAGGTGTTTTTGGGTCTTCGTTGGGTTTCGTTGGGTTCTTGTTGGTCATGATGTTGAATGGGAGTGAAATGTGGGATTTGGAGAAGATCAGGTGAGTTTAGGGTGGTTTTGGGGGGAAATTCATGGTTTTTGTTTTATTTTTTTCTTCTGATCCAGTTGTTTTTTGGGGTGTTTTTGATGTGTTTTGGGGTCTCTGTTGGGTTTTGTTGGGTTTCCATTGGGTTTTCTGGTGGTTGGGAGTGGATTGTACATTTAGGAGAACATCAGGTAGGCTTAAGGGTTTTTTTGGTTAAATGACGTTTTTTGTTCTGATTCGGTTGGCTTTGGGGTGTTTTTGAGGTGTTTTGTGGTTTCCGTTGCGTTTCGTTGAGTTCCTAATGGGTTTTATGGTGGTTGGGAGTGGATTGTACATTTAGGAGAACATCAGGTAGGTTTATGGTGGTTTTGGGATTGGATCCGTGCTTTTTGGGGTTTTCTTTCGTTTTTGGGGGTGATCCTGTTCTTGTTTGGGGTGTTTTTGACGTGTTTTTGGGTCTCCCTTGGGTTTCGTTGGGTTCTCGTCTGTCGTTAAGGTAAATGGAAGTGCATTTTTGGTTTTGGAGAAGATCAGGTGAGTTTAGGGTGGTCTGGGGGGAAAATTCATAGTTTTGGGGTTTTTTCTTCTTTTCCAGTTCTTTTTTGGCGTGTTTTTGACGTGTTTTGGGGTCTCCATTGGGTTTCGTTGGGTTTTCCATGGTCATCGTGGTGGAAAAGGTTAAATTGTTGGTTTTGGAGAACATCAGGTAGGTTTATTTTATTTTATTTTTTTGTGGTGAAATCATGGCATTTTGTTTTGTTTTGTTTTGTTTTTTTTTAGGATCTGTGTTGATTTTGGGGTGTTTTTTTGGTGTTTTGGGGTCTTCATTGGGTTTTGTTGGGTTCTGGTTGGTCATGATGATGAATGGGAGTGAAATGTGGGATTTGGAGAAGATCAGGTGAGTTTAGGGTGGTTTTGGGGGGAAATTCATGGTTTTTGTTTTATTTTTTTCTTCAAGTCTAGTTATTTTTTGGGGTGTTTTTGACGTGTTTTGTGGTCTCCATTGGATTTTGTTAGGTTTCCATTGGGTATTCTGGTGGTTGGGAGTGGATTGTACATTTAGGAGAACATCAGGTAGGTTTAATATTTTTGGGGGGTTAAATGACTTATTTTCTTCTGCTCCGGTTTGCTTTTGGGGTGTTTTTGAGGTGTTTTGGGGTTTGCGTTGCGTTTCGTTGAGTTCCTAATGGGTTTTATGGTGGTTGGGAGTGGACTTTGGGATTTGGAGAATATCAGGTAGGTTTATGGTGGTTTTGGGGTGGATCTATGGTTTTGGTGAATTTTCTTCCAATTTTGGGGGTGATGCCGTTCTTGTTTGGGGTGTTTTTGACGTGTTTTGGGGTCTGCGTTGGGTTTCGTTGTGTTTTCCGTGGTCATTATGGTGGAAAAGTTTAAATTGTTGGTTTTGGAGAACATCAGGTAGGTTTAGGGTGGTTTTGGGGGGAAATTCATAGCTTTTGTTTTTGTTTTTGTTTTTGTTTTTGTTTTTGTTTTTTTGATCCAGTTCTTTGTTGGGGTGTTTTTTTACGTGTTTTGGGGTTTCCGTTGCATTTCGTTGAGTTTCTAATGGGTTTTATGGTGGTTGGGAGTGGATTGTACATTTAGGAGAACATCAGGTAGGTTTAAGGTTTTTTGGGGGGTTAAATCACGTTTTTTCTTATGATCCGGTTCGCTTTGGGGTGTTCTTGACATGTTTTGGTGTTTCCGTTGCGTTTCGTTGAGTTCCTAATGGGTTTTATGGTGGTTGGGAGTGGACTTTGGGATTTGGAGAATATCAGGTAGGTTTAGGGTTGTTTTGGGGTGCATCTATGATTTTGAGGGATTTTCTTCCAATTTTGGGGGTGATCCCTTTGTTTTTTGGGGTGTTTTTGACGTGTTTTGGGGTCTCCTTTGGTTTTTCGTTTGGTTCATGTTGGTCATCATGGTGAAAAAGCGTAAATTGTGGCTTTTGGAGAACATCAGGTAGGTTTAGGGGGACTTTTGGTGTGGATCTATGGCATTTGGGGTTTTCTTTCGTTTTTAGGGGTTATCCTGTTCTTTTTTGGGGTGTTTTTGTCGTGCTTTGGGGTCTCCGTTGGGTTTTGTTGGGTTTTTCGTGGTCATCATGGTGGAAAATATTAAATTGTGGGTTTTGTAGAACATCAGGTGAGTTTAAGGTTTTTTGGGGGGTGAATCTATGGTTTTGGGGGATTTCTTCTGTTTTTTAGGGTTTTCTTCTGGTTTTTGGGGTGGTCCCGATCTTTTCTGGGGTGTTTTTGACGTCTTTTGGGTTCTCCGTTGCGTTTTGTTTTGTTCTTGTTGGTCATTATTTTAAATAGGAGTGGATTGTGGGGTTTGGAGAAGATCAGGTAGGTTTAAGGTTTTTTTGGGGTGAAATCATGGCTTTTTTTTTTTTTTTTTAGGATCTGGGTTGATTTTGGGGTTGTTTTGAGGTGTTTTGGGGTCTTCGTTGGGTTTCGTTGGGTTCTTGTTGGTCATGATGTTGAATGGGAGTGAAATGTGGGATTTGGAGAAGATCAGGTGAGTTTAGGGTGGTTTTGGGGGGAAATTCATGGTTTTTGTTTTATTTTTTTCTTCTGATCCAGTTGTTTTTTGGGGTGTTTTTGATGTGTTTTGGGGTCTCCGTTGGGTTTTGTTGGGTTTCCATTGGGTTTTCTGGTGGTTGGGAGTGGATTGTACATTTAGGAGAACATCAGGTAGGTTTAAGGGTTTTTTTGGTTAAATGACGTTTTTTCTTCTGATTCGGTTGGCTTTGGGGTGTTTTTGAGGTGTTTTGGAGTTTCCGTTGCGTTTCGTTGAGTTCCTAATGGGTTTTATGGTGGTTGGGAGTGGATTGTACATTTAGGAGAACATCGGGTAGGTTTATGGTGGTTTTGGGATTGGATCCGTGCTTTTTGGGGTTTTCTTTCGTTTTTGGGGGTGATCCTGTTCTTGTTTGGGGTGTTTTTGACGTGTTTTTGGGTCTCCCTTGGGTTTCGTTGGGTTCTCGTCTGTCGTTAAGGTAAATGGAAGTGCATTTTTGGTTTTGGAGAAGATCAGGTGAGTTTAGGGTGGTTTGGGGGGAAAATTCATAGTTTTGGGGTTTTTTCTTCTTATCCAGTTCTTTTTTGGCGTGTTTTTGACGTGTTTTGGGGTCTCCCTTGGGTTTCGTTGGGTTTTCCATGGTCATCGTGGTGGAAAAGGTTAAATTGTGGGTTTTGGAGAACATCAGGTAGGTTTATTTATTTTTTTTTTTTTGTGGTGAAATCATGGCATTTTGTTTTGTTTTGTTTTGTTTTTAGGATCTGTGTTGATTTTGGGGTGTTTTTTTGGTGTTTTGGGGTCTTCATTGGGTTTTGTTGGGTTCTGGTTGGTCATGATGGTGAATGGGAGTGAAATGTGGGATTTGGAGAAGATCAGGTGAGTTTAGGGTGGTTTTGGGGGGAAATTCATGGTTTTTGTTTTATTTTTTTCTTCAAGTCTAGTTATTTTTTGGGGTGTTTTTGACGTGTTTTGTGGTCTCCATTGGATTTTGTTAGGTTTCCATTGGGTATTCTGGTGGTTGGGAGTGGATTGTACATTTAGGAGAACATCAGGTAGGTTTAATATTTTTGGGGGGTTAAATGACTTATTTTCTTCTGCTCCGGTTTGCTTTTGGGGTGTTTTTGAGGTGTTTTGGGGTTTGCGTTGCGTTTCGTTGAGTTCCTAATGGGTTTTATGGTGGTTGGGAGTGGACTTTGGGATTTGGAGAATATCAGGTAGGTTTATGGTGGTTTTGGGGTGGATCTATGGTTTTGGTGAATTTTCTTCCAATTTTGGGGGTGATGCCGTTCTTGTTTGGGGTGTTTTTGACGTGTTTTGGGGTCTGCGTTGGGTTTCGTTGTGTTTTCCGTGGTCATTATGGTGGAAAAGTTTAAATTGTTGGTTTTGGAGAACATCAGGTAGGTTTAGGGTGGTTTTGGGGGGAAATTCATAGCTTTTGTTTTTGTTTTTGTTTTTGTTTTTGTTTTTGTTTTTTTGATCCAGTTCTTTGTTGGGGTGTTTTTTTACGTGTTTTGGGGTTTCCGTTGCATTTCGTTGAGTTTCTAATGGGTTTTATGGTGGTTGGGAGTGGATTGTACATTTAGGAGAACATCAGGTAGGTTTAAGGTTTTTTGGGGGGTTAAATCACGTTTTTTCTTATGATCCGGTTCGCTTTGGGGTGTTCTTGACATGTTTTGGTGTTTCCGTTGCGTTTCGTTGAGTTCCTAATGGGTTTTATGGTGGTTGGGAGTGGACTTTGGGATTTGGAGAATATCAGGTAGGTTTAGGGTTGTTTTGGGGTGCATCTATGATTTTGAGGGATTTTCTTCCAATTTTGGGGGTGATCCCTTTGTTTTTTGGGGTGTTTTTGACGTGTTTTGGGGTCTCCTTTGGTTTTTCGTTTGGTTCATGTTGGTCATCATGGTGAAAAAGCGTAAATTGTGGCTTTTGGAGAACATCAGGTAGGTTTAGGGGGACTTTTGGTGTGGATCTATGGCTTTTGGGGTTTTCTTTCGTTTTTAGGGGTTATCCTGTTCTTTTTTGGGGTGTTTTTGTCGTGCTTTGGGGTCTCCGTTGGGTTTTGTTGGGTTTTTCGTGGTCATCATGGTGGAAAATATTAAATTGTGGGTTTTGTAGAACATCAGGTGAGTTTAAGGTTTTTTGGGGGGTGAATCTATGGTTTTGGGGGATTTCTTCTGTTTTTTAGGGTTTTCTTCTGGTTTTTGGGGTGGTCCCGATCTTTTCTGGGGTGTTTTTGACGTCTTTTGGGTTCTCCGTTGCGTTTTGTTTTGTTCTTGTTGGTCATTATTTTAAATAGGAGTGGATTGTGGGGTTTGGAGAAGATCAGGTAGGTGTAAGTTTTTTTGGGGGTGAAATCATGGCTTTTTTTTTTTTTTTAAGATCTGGGTTGATTTTGGGGTTGTTTTGAGGTGTTTTGGGGTCTTCGTTGGGTTTCGTTGGGTTCTTGTTGGTCATGATGTTGAATGGGAGTGAAATGTGGGATTTGGAGAAGATCAGGTGAGTTTAGGGTGGTTTTGGGGGGAAATTCATGGTTTTTGTTTTATTTTTTTCTTCTGATCCAGTTGTTTTTTGGGGTGTTTTTGATGTGTTTTGGGGTCTCTGTTGGGTTTTGTTGGGTTTCCATTGGGTTTTCTGGTGGTTGGGAGTGGATTGTACATTTAGGAGAACATCAGGTAGGCTTAAGGGTTTTTTTTGGTTAAATGACGTTTTTTGTTCTGATTCGGTTGGCTTTGGGGTGTTTTTGAGGTGTTTTGTGGTTTCCGTTGCGTTTCGTTGAGTTCCTAATGGGTTTTATGGTGGTTGGGAGTGGATTGTACATTTAGGAGAACATCAGGTAGGTTTATGGTGGTTTTGGGATTGGATCCGTGCTTTTTGGGGTTTTCTTTCGTTTTTGGGGGTGATCCTGTTCTTGTTTGGGGTGTTTTTGACGTGTTTTTGGGTCTCCCTTGGGTTTCGTTGGGTTCTCGTCTGTCGTTAAGGTAAATGGAAGTGCATTTTTGGTTTTGGAGAAGATCAGGTGAGTTTAGGGTGGTTTGGGGCGAAAATTCATAGTTTTGGGGTTTTTTCTTCTTATCCAGTTCTTTTTTGGCGTGTTTTTGACATGTTTTGGGGTCTCCCTTGGGTTTCGTTGGGTTTTCCATGGTCATCGTGGTGGAAAAGGTTAAATTGTTGGTTTTGGAGAACATCAGGTAGGTTTATTTTATTTTATTTTTTTGTGGTGAAATCATGGCATTTTGTTTTGTTTTGTTTTGTTTTTTTTTAGGATCTGTGTTGATTTTGGGGTGTTTTTTTGGTGTTTTGGGGTCTTCATTGGGTTTTGTTGGGTTCTGGTTGGTCATGATGGTGAATGGGAGTGAAATGTGGGATTTGGAGAAGATCAGGTGAGTTTAGGGTGGTTTTGGGGGGAAATTCATGGTTTTTGTTTTATTTTTTTCTTCAAGTCTAGTTATTTTTTGGGGTGTTTTGGACGTGTTTTGTGGTCTCCATTGGATTTTGTTAGGTTTCCATTGGGTATTCTGGTGGTTGGGAGTGGATTGTACATTTAGGAGAACATCAGGTAGGTTTAATATTTTTGGGGGGTTAAATGACTTATTTTCTTCTGCTCCGGTTTGCTTTTGGGGTGTTTTTGAGGTGTTTTGGGGTTTGCGTTGCGTTTCGTTGAGTTCCTAATGGGTTTTATGGTGGTTGGGAGTGGACTTTGGGATTTGGAGAATATCAGGTAGGTTTATGGTGGTTTTGGGGTGGATCTATGGTTTTGGTGAATTTTCTTCCAATTTTGGGGGTGATGCCGTTCTTGTTTGGGTTTTTTTGACGTGTTTTGGGGTCTGCATTGGGTTTCGTTGTGTTTTCCGTGGTCATTATGGTGGAAAAGTTTAAATTGTTGGTTTTGGAGAACATCAGGTAGGTTTAGGGTGGTTTTGGGGGGAAATTCATAGTTTTTGTTTTTTTTTTTTGTTTTTTTTTTTTGACCCAGTTCTTTGTTGGAGTGTTTTTGACGTGTTTTGGGATTTCCGTTGCGTTTCGTTGAGTTCCTAATGGGTTTTATGGTGGTTGGGAGTGGATTGTACATTTAGGAGAACATCAGGTAGGTTTAAGGTTTTTTTGGGGTGAAATCATGGCATTTTGTTATTTTTTTTTTAGGATCTGGGTTGATTTTGGGGTTGTTTTGAGGTGTTTTTGGGTCTTCGTTGGGTTTCGTTGGGTTCTTGTTGGTCATGATGTTGAATGGGAGTGAAATGTAGGATTTGGAGAAGATCAGGTGAGTTTAGGATTGTTTTGGGGGGAAATTCATGGTTTTTGTTTTATTTTTTTCTTCTGATCCAGTTGTTTCTTGGGGTGTTTTTGAGGTGTTTTGGGGTTTCCGTTGCGTTTCGTTGAGTTCCTAATGGGTTTTATGGTGGTTGGGAGTGGACTTTGGGATTTGGAGAATATCAGGTAGGTTTATGGTGGTTTTGGGGTGGATCTATGGTTTTGGTGAATTTTCTTCCAATTTTGGGGGTGATGCTGTTCTTGTTTGGGGTGTTTTTGACGTGTTTTGGGGTCTGCGTTGGGTTTCGTTGTGTTTTCCGTGGTCATTATGGTGGAAAAGTTTAAATTGTTGGTTTTGGAGAACATCAGGTAGGTTTAGGGTGGTTTTGGGGGGAAATTCATAGTTTTTGGTTTTGTTTTTGTTTTTTATTTGACCCAGTTCTTTGTTGGGGTGTTTTTGACGTTTTTTGGGATTTCCGTTGCGTTTCGTTGAGTTCCTAATGGGTTTTATGGTGGTTGGGAGTGGATTGTACATTTAGGAGAACATCAGGTAGGTTTAAGATTTTTTTGGGGTGAAATCATGGCATTTTGTTATTTTTTTTTTAGGATCTGGGTTGATTTTGGGGTTGTTTTGAGGTGTTTTGGGGTCTCCGTTAGGTTTCGTTGTATTTTCCATGGTCATCATGGTGGAAAAGTTTAAATTGTGGCTTTTGGAGAACATCAGGTAGGTTTAGGGGGACTTTTGGTGTGGATCTATGGCTTTTGGGGTTTTCTTTCGTTTTTAGGGGTTATCCTGTTCTTTTTTGGGGTGTTTTTGACGTGCTTTGTGGTCTCCGTTGGATTTTGTTGGGTTTTTCGTGGTCATCATGGTGGAAAATATTAAATTGTGGGTTTTGTAGAACATCAGGTGAGTTTAAGGTTTTTTGGGGGGTGAATTTATGGTTTTTGGGGATTTCTTCTGTTTTTTAGGGTTTTCTTCTGTTTTTGGGGTGGTCCCGATCTTTTCTGGGGTGTTTTTGACGTCTTTTGGGTTCTCCGTTGCGTTTTGTTTTGTTCTTGTTGGTCATTATGTTAAATAGGAGTGGATTGTGGGGTTTGGAGAAGATCAGGTAGGTTTAAGGTTTTTTTGGGGTGAAATCATGGCATTTTGTTTTTTTTTTTTTTAGGATCTGGGTTGATTTTGGGGTTGTTTTGAGGTGTTTTGGGGTCTTCGTTGGGTTTCGTTGGGTTCTTGTTGGTCATGATGTTGAATGGGAGTGAAATGTGGGATTTGGAGAAGATCAGGTGAGTTTAGGGTGGTTTTGGGGGGAAATTCATGGTTTTTGTTTTATTTTTTTCTTCTGATCCAGTTGTTTTTTGGGGTGTTTTTGATGTGTTTTGGGGTCTCCGTTGGGTTTTGTTGGGTTTCCATTGGGTTTTCTGGTGGTTGGGAGTGGACTTTGGAGAACATCAGGTAGGTTTAGGGTGGTTTGGGGATTGGATCCGTGCTTTTTGGGGTTTTCTTTCGTTTTTGGGGGGTGATCCTGTTCTTGTTTGGGGTGTTTTTGACGTGTTTTTGGGTCTCCCTTGTGTTTCGTTGGGTTCTCGTCTGTCGTTAAGGTAAATGGAAGTGCATTTTTGGTTTTGGAGAAGATCAGGTGAGTTTAGGGTGGTTTGGGGCGAAAATTCATAGTTTTGGGGTTTTTTCTTCTTATCGAGTTCATTTTTGGCGTGTTTTTGACGTGTTTTGGGGTCTCCCTTGGGTTTCGTTGGGTTTTCCGTGGTCATCGTGGTGGAAAAGGTTAAATTGTGGGTTTTGGAGAACATCAGGTAGGTTTATTTTATTTTTTTTTTGTGGTGAAATCATGGCATTTTGTTTTGTTTTGTTTTGTTTTTAGGATCTGTGTTGATTTTGGGGTGTTTTTTTTGGTGTTTTGGGGTCTTCATTGGGTTTTGTTGGGTTCTGGTTGGTCATGATGGTGAATGGGAGTGAAATGTGGGATTTGGAGAAGATCAGGTGAGTTTAGGGTGGTTTTGGGGGGAAATTCATGGTTTTTGTTTTATTTTTTTCTTCTGATCCAGTTGTTTTTTGGGGTGTTTTGGACGTGTTTTGTGGTCTCCATTGGATTTTGTTAGGTTTCCATTGGGTTTTCTGGTGGTTGGGAGTGGATTGTACATTTAGGAGAACATCAGGTAGGTTTAAGATTTTTTGGGGGTTAAATGACGTATTTTCTTCTGCTCCGGTTTGCTTTTGGGGTGTTTTTGAGGAGTTTTGGGGTTTCCGTTGCGTTTCGTTGAGTTCCTAATGGGTTTTCTGGTGGTTGGGAGTGGACTTTGGGATTTGGAGAACATCAGGTAGGTTTAGGGTGGTTTGGGGATTGGATCCGTGCTTTTTGGGGTTTTCTTTCGTTTTTGGGGGTGATCCTGTTCTTGTTTGGGGTGTTTTTGACGTTTTTTTGGTCTCCCTTGGGTTTCGTTGGGTTCTCGTCTGTCGTTAAGGTAAATGGAAGTGCATTTTTGGTTTTGGAGAAGATCAGGTGAGTTTAGTGTGGTTTGGGGCGAAAATTCATAGTTTTGGGTTTTTTTCTTCTTATCCAGTTCTTTTTTGGCGTGTTTTTGACGCGTTTTGGGGTCTCCGTTGTGTTTCGTTGGGTTTTCCGTGGTCATTATTGTGGAAAAGTTTAAATTGTTGGTTTTGGAGAATATCAGGTAGGATTAGGGTGGTTTTGGGGTGGATCTATGGTTTTTGGTGTTTTCTTTCGTTTTTAGGGGTTATCCTGTTCTTGTTTGGGGTGTTTTTGACTTGTTTTGGGGTCTCCGTTGGGTTTCGTTGTGTTTTCCATGGTCATCATGGTGGAAAAGTGTAAATTGTGGGTTTTGGAGAACATCAGGTAGGTTTAGGGTTGTTTTGGGGTGGATCTATGATTTTGAGGGATTTTCTTCCAATTTTGGGGGTGATCCCTTTGTTTTTTGGGGTGTTTTTGACGTGTTTTGGGGTCTCCTTTGGGTTTTCGTTTGGTTCATGTTGGTCATCATGGTGAAAAAGCGTAAATTGTGGCTTTTGGAGAACATCAGGTAGGTTTAGGGGGACTTTTGGTGTGGATCTATGGCTTTTGGGGTTTTCTTTCGTTTTTAGGGGTTATCCTGTTCTTTTTTGGGGTGTTTTTGACGTGCTTTGGGGTCTCCGTTGGATTTTGTTGGGTTTTTCGTGGTCATCATGGTGGAAAATATTAAATTGTGGATTTTGTAGAACATCAGGTGAGTTTAAGGTTTTTTGGGGGGTGAATCTATGGTTTTGGGGGATTTCTTCTGTTTTTTAGGGTTTTCTTCTGGTTTTTGGGGTGGTCCCGATCTTTTCTGGGGTGTTTTTGACGTGTTTTGGGTTCTCCGTTGCGTTTTGTTTTGTTCTTGTTGGTCATTATGTTAAATAGGAGTGGATTGTGGGGTTTGGAGAAGATCAGGTAGGTTTAAGGTTTTTTTGGGGTGAAATCATGGCATTTTGTTATTTTTTTTTTAGGATCTGGGTTGATTTTGGGGTTGTTTTGAGGTGTTTTGGGGTCTTCGTTGGGTTTCGTTGGGTTCTTGTTGGTCATGATGTTGAATGGGAGTGAAATGTGGGATTTGGAGAAGATCAGGTGAGTTTAGGGTTGTTTTGGGTGGAAATTCATGGTTTTTGTTTTATTTTTTTCTTCTGATCCGGTTGTTTCTTGGGGTGTTTTTGAGGTGTTTTGGGGTCTCCTTTGGTTTTTCGTTTGGTTCATGTTGGTCTTCATGGTGAAAAAGCGTAAATTGTGGCTTTTGGAGAACATCAGGAAGGTTTAGGGGGACTTTTGGTGTGGATCTATGGCTTTTGGGGTTTTCTTTCGTTTTTAGGGGTTATCCTGTTCTTGTTTGGGGTGTTTTTGACGTGTTTTTGGGTCTCCCTTCGGTTTCGTTGGGTTCTCGTCTGTCGTTAAGGTAAATGGAAGTGCATTTTTGGTTTTGGAGACGATCAGGTGATTTTAGGGTGGTTTGGGGGGAAAATTCATAGTTTTGGGGTTTATTCTTCTTATCCAGTTCTTTTTTGGCGTGTTTTTGATGTGTTTTGGGGTCTCTGTTGGGTTTCTTTGGTTTTCTGTGGTTATCATGATGGAAAAGTGTAAATTGTGGGTTTTGGAGAACATCAGGTATGTTAAGGGGGACTTTTGGGGTGGATTCATGGTATTTGGGGTTTTCTTCCAGTGTTGGGGTGATGCAGTTCTTCTTTGGGGTGTTTTTGACGTGTTTTGGGGTCTCTTTTAGGTTTTGTTGGGTTTTCTGTGGTCATTATGGTGGAAAAGTTTATATTGTTGGTTTTGGAGAACATCAGGTAGGTTTAGGGTGGTTTTGGGGTGGATTTATGTTTTTTGGTGTTTTCTTTCGTTTTTAGGGGTTATCCCGTTCTTGTTTTGGGTGTTTTTGACTTGTTTTGGTGTCTCCGTTGGGTTTCGTTGTATTTTCCATGGTCATCATGGTGGAAAAGGGTAAATTGTGGGTTTTGGAGAACATCAGGTAGGTTTAGGGTTGTTTTGGGGTGGATCTATGATTTTGAGGGATTTTCTTCCATTTTTGGTGTGATCCCTTTCTTTTTTGGGGTGTTTTTGACGTGTTTTGTGGTCTCCTTTGGGTTTTCGTTTGGTTCATGTTGGTCATCATGGTGAAAAAGCGTAAATTGTGGCTTTTGGAGAACATCAGGTAGGTTTAGGGGGACTTTTGGTGTGGATCTATGGCTTTTGGGGTTTTCTTTCGTTTTTAGGGGTTATCCTGTTCTTTTTTGGGGTGTTTTTGACGTGTTTTGTGGTCTCCCTTGGGTTTCGTTGGGTTTTCCGTGGTCATCCTGGTGGAAAAGTGTAAATTGTAGGTTTTAGAGAACATCGGGTAGTTTTAGGGTGGCTTTGGGGTGGATCTATGGTTTTTGGGGATTTCTTCTGTTTTTTAGGGTTTTCTTCTGTTTTTGGGGTGGTCCCGATCTTTTCTGGGGTGCTTCTAATGTGTTTTGTGTTCTCTGTTGCGTTTTGTTGTGATTGTACTGTGGTTTTGAGGTGTTTTGGGTTCTTCATTGGTTTTCGTTGGGTTCTTGTTTGTCATTATGGTGAATGGGAGTGAAATGTCGATTTGGAGAAGATCAGGTGAGTTTAGGGTGGTTTTGGGGGGAAATTCATGGTTTTTGTTTTATTTTTTTCTTCTGATCCAGTTGTTTTTTGGGGTGTTTTTGACGTGTTTTGGGGTCTCCGTTGGTTTTTGTTGGGTTTCAATTGCGTTTTCTGGTGGTTGGGAGTGGATTGTACATTTAGGAGAACATCAGGTAGGTTTAAAGTTTTTTGAGGGGTTAAATGACGTATTTTCTTCTGATCCGGTTTGCTTTTGGGGTGTTTTTGAGGTGTTTTGGAGTTTCCGTTGCGTTTCGTTGAGTTCCTAATGGGTTTTATGGTGGTTGGGAGTGGACTTTGGGATTTGGAGAATATCAGGTAGGTTTATGGTGGTTTTGGGGTGGATCTATGGTTTTGGTGAATTTTCTTCCAATTTTGGGGGTGATGCCGTTCTTGTTTGGGGTGTTTTTGACGTGTTTTGAGGTCTGCGTTGGGTTTCGTTGTGTTTTCCGTGGTCATTATGGTGGAAAAGTTTATATTGTTGGTTTTGGAGAACATCAGGTAGGTTTAGGGTGGTTTGGGGATTGGATCCGTGCTTTTTGGGGACTTTCTTTCAGTTTTGGGGGTGATGCTGTTCTTCTTTGGGGTGTTTTTGACGTGTTTTGGGGTCTCTGTTGGGTTTCGTTGGGTTTTCCGTGGTCATGGTGGTGGAAAAGTGAAAATTGCGGGTTTTGGAGAACATCAGGTAGGTTTATGGGGACTTTTGGGGTGGATTCCTGGTATTTGGGGTTTTCTTCTGTTTTTTGGGGGGTGATCGTTTTCTGTTTTGGGTTTTTTTTGATGTGTTTTGGGGTCTCTGTTGGGTTTCTTTGGTTTTCTGTGGTTATCATGATGGAAAAGTGTAAATTGTGGGTTTTGGAGAACATCAGGTATGTTAAGGGGGACTTTTGGGGTGGATTCATGGTATTTGGGGTTTTCTTCCAGTGTTGGGGTGATGCAGTTCTTCTTTGGGGTGTTTTTGACGTGTTTTGGGGTCTCTTTTAGGTTTTGTTGGGTTTTCTGTGGTCATTATGGTGGAAAAGTTTATATTGTTGGTTTTGGAGAACATCAGGTAGGTTTAGGGTGGTTTTGGGGTGGATCTATGTTTTTTGGTGTTTTCTTTCGTTTTTAGGGGTTATCCCGTTCTTGTTTTGGGTGTTTTTGACTTGTTTTGGTGTCTCCGTTGGGTTTCGTTGTATTTTCCATGGTCATCATGGTGGAAAAGGGTAAATTGTGGGTTTTGGAGAACATCAGGTAGGTTTAGGGTTGTTTTGGGGTGGATCTATGATTTTGAGGGATTTTCTTCCATTTTTGGTGTGATCCCTTTCTTTTTTGGGGTGTTTTTGACGTGTTTTGTGGTCTCCTTTGGGTTTTCGTTTGGTTCATGTTGGTCATCATGGTGAAAAAGCGTAAATTGTGGCTTTTGGAGAACATCAGGTAGGTTTAGGGGGACTTTTGGTGTGGATCTATGGCTTTTGGGGTTTTCTTTCGTTTTTAGGGGTTATCCTGTTCTTTTTTGGGGTGTTTTTGACGTGTTTTGTGGTCTCCCTTGGGTTTCGTTGGGTTTTCCGTGGTCATCCTGGTGGAAAAGTGTAAATTGTAGGTTTTAGAGAACATCGGGTAGTTTTAGGGTGGCTTTGGGGTGGATCTATGGTTTTTGGGGATTTCTTCTGTTTTTTAGGGTTTTCTTCTGTTTTTGGGGTGGTCCCGATCTTTTCTGGGGTGCTTCTAATGTGTTTTGTGTTCTCTGTTGCGTTTTGTTGTGATTGTACTGTGGTTTTGAGGTGTTTTGGGTTCTTCATTGGTTTTCGTTGGGTTCTTGTTTGTCATTATGGTGAATGGGAGTGAAATGTCGATTTGGAGAAGATCAGGTGAGTTTAGGGTGGTTTTGGGGGGAAATTCATGGTTTTTGTTTTATTTTTTTCTTCTGATCCAGTTGTTTTTTGGGGTGTTTTTGACGTGTTTTGGGGTCTCCGTTGGTTTTTGTTGGGTTTCAATTGCGTTTTCTGGTGGTTGGGAGTGGATTGTACATTTAGGAGAACATCAGGTAGGTTTAAAGTTTTTTGAGGGGTTAAATGACGTATTTTCTTCTGCTCCAGTTTGCTTTTGGGGTGTTTTTGAGGTGTTTTGGAGTTTCCGTTGCGTTTCGTTGAGTTCCTAATGGGTTTTATGGTGGTTGGGAGTGGACTTTGGGATTTGGAGAATATCAGGTAGGTTTATGGTGGTTTTGGGGTGGATCTATGGTTTTGGTGAATTTTCTTCCAATTTTGGGGGTGATGCCGTTCTTGTTTGGGGTGTTTTTGACGTGTTTTGAGGTCTGCGTTGGGTTTCGTTGTGTTTTCCGTGGTCATTATGGTGGAAAAGTTTATATTGTTGGTTTTGGAGAACATCAGGTAGGTTTAGGGTGGTTTGGGGATTGGATCCGTGCTTTTTGGGGACTTTCTTTCAGTTTTGGGGGTGATGCTGTTCTTCTTTGGGGTGTTTTTGACGTGTTTTGTGGTCTCTGTTGGGTTTCGTTGGGTTTTCCGTGGTCATGGTGGTGGAAAAGTGAAAATTGCGGGTTTTGGAGAACATCAGGTAGGTTTATGGGGACTTTTGGGGTGGATTCCTGGTATTTGGGGTTTTCTTCTGTTTTTTGGGGGGTGATCGTTTTCTGTTTTGGGTTTTTTTTGATGTGTTTTGGGGTCTCTGTTGGGTTTCTTTGGTTTTCTGTGGTTATCATGATGGAAAAGTGTAAATTGTGGCTTTTGGAGAACATCAGGTATGTTAAGGGGGACTTTTGGGGTGGATTCATGGTATTTGGGGTTTTCTTCCAGTGTTGGGGTGATGCAGTTCTTCTTTGGGGTGTTTTTGACGTGTTTTGGGGTCTCTTTTAGGTTTTGTTGGGTTTTCTGTGGTCATTATGGTGGAAAAGTTTATATTGTTGGTTTTGGAGAACATCAGGTAGGTTTAGGGTGGTTTTGGGGTGGATCTATGTTTTTTGGTGTTTTCTTTCGTTTTTAGGGGTTATCCCGTTCTTGTTTTGGGTGTTTTTGACTTGTTTTGGTGTCTCCGTTGGGTTTCGTTGTATTTTCCATGGTCATCATGGTGGAAAAGGGTAAATTGTGGGTTTTGGAGAACATCAGGTAGGTTTAGGGTTGTTTTGGGGTGGATCTATGATTTTGAGGGATTTTCTTCCATTTTTGGTGTGATCCCTTTCTTTTTTGGGGTGTTTTTGACGTGTTTTGGGGTCTCCTTTGGGTTTTCGTTTGGTTCATGTTGGTCATCATGGTGAAAAAGCGTAAATTGTGGCTTTTGGAGAACATCAGGTAGGTTTAGGGGGACTTTTGGTGTGGATCTATGGCTTTTGGGGTTTTCTTTCGTTTTTAGGGGTTATCCTGTTCTTTTTTGGGGTGTTTTTGACGTGTTTTGTGGTCTCCCTTGGGTTTCGTTGGGTTTTCCGTGGTCATCCTGGTGGAAAAGTGTAAATTGTAGGTTTTAGAGAACATCGGGTAGTTTTAGGGTGGCTTTGGGGTGGATCTATGGTTTTTGGGGATTTCTTCTGTTTTTTAGGGTTTTCTTCTGTTTTTGGGGTGGTCCCGATCTTTTCTGGGGTGCTTCTAATGTGTTTTGTGTTCTCTGTTGCGTTTTGTTGTGATTGTACTGTGGTTTTGAGGTGTTTTGGGTTCTTCATTGGTTTTCGTTGGGTTCTTGTTTGTCATTATGGTGAATGGGAGTGAAATGTCGATTTGGAGAAGATCAGGTGAGTTTAGGGTGGTTTTGGGGGGAAATTCATGGTTTTTGTTTTATTTTTTTCTTCTGATCCAGTTGTTTTTTGGGGTGTTTTTGACGTGTTTTGGGGTCTCCGTTGGTTTTTGTTGGGTTTCAATTGCGTTTTCTGGTGGTTGGGAGTGGATTGTACATTTAGGAGAACATCAGGTAGGTTTAAAGTTTTTTGAGGGGTTAAATGACGTATTTTCTTCTGATCCGGTTTGCTTTTGGGGTGTTTTTGAGGTGTTTTGGAGTTTCCGTTGCGTTTCGTTGAGTTCCTAATGGGTTTTATGGTGGTTGGGAGTGGACTTTGGGATTTGGAGAATATCAGGTAGGTTTATGGTGGTTTTGGGGTGGATCTATGGTTTTGGTGAATTTTCTTCCAATTTTGGGGGTGATGCCGTTCTTGTTTGGGGTGTTTTTGACGTGTTTTGAGGTCTGCGTTGGGTTTCGTTGTGTTTTCCGTGGTCATTATGGTGGAAAAGTTTATATTGTTGGTTTTGGAGAACATCAGGTAGGTTTAGGGTGGTTTGGGGATTGGATCCGTGCTTTTTGGGGACTTTCTTTCAGTTTTGGGGGTGATGCTGTTCTTCTTTGGGGTGTTTTTGACGTGTTTTGTGGTCTCTGTTGGGTTTCGTTGGGTTTTCCGTGGTCATGGTGGTGGAAAAGTGAAAATTGCGGGTTTTGGAGAACATCAGGTAGGTTTATGGGGACTTTTGGGGTGGATTCCTGGTATTTGGGGTTTTCTTCTGTTTTTTGGGGGGTGATCGTTTTCTGTTTTGGGTTTTTTTTGATGTGTTTTGGGGTCTCTGTTGGGTTTCTTTGGTTTTCTGTGGTTATCATGATGGAAAAGTGTAAATTGTGGGTTTTGGAGAACATCAGGTATGTTAAGGGGGACTTTTGGGGTGGATTCATGGTATTTGGGGTTTTCTTCCAGTGTTGGGGTGATGCAGTTCTTCTTTGGGGTGTTTTTGACGTGTTTTGGGGTCTCTTTTAGGTTTTGTTGGGTTTTCTGTGGTCATTATGGTGGAAAAGTTTATATTGTTGGTTTTGGAGAACATCAGGTAGGTTTAGGGTGGTTTTGGGGTGGATCTATGTTTTTTGGTGTTTTCTTTCGTTTTTAGGGGTTATCCCGTTCTTGTTTTGGGTGTTTTTGACTTGTTTTTGGTGTCTCCGTTGGGTTTCGTTGTATTTTCCATGGTCATCATGGTGGAAAAGGGTAAATTGTGGGTTTTGGAGAACATCAGGTAGGTTTAGGGTTGTTTTGGGGTGGATCTATGATTTTGAGGGATTTTCTTCCATTTTTGGTGTGATCCCTTTCTTTTTTGGGGTGTTTTTGACGTGTTTTGGGGTCTCCTTTGGGTTTTCGTTTGGTTCATGTTGGTCATCATGGTGAAAAAGCGTAAATTGTGGCTTTTGGAGAACATCAGGTAGGTTTAGGGGGACTTTTGGTGTGGATCTATGGCTTTTGGGGTTTTCTTTCGTTTTTAGGGGTTATCCTGTTCTTTTTTGGGGTGTTTTTGACGTGTTTTGTGGTCTCCCTTGGGTTTCGTTGGGTTTTCCGTGGTCATCCTGGTGGAAAAGTGTAAATTGTAGGTTTTAGAGAACATCGGGTAGTTTTAGGGTGGCTTTGGGGTGGATCTATGGTTTTTGGGGATTTCTTCTGTTTTTTAGGGTTTTCTTCTGTTTTTGGGGTGGTCCCGATCTTTTCTGGGGTGTTTCTAATGTGTTTTGGGTTCTCTGTTGCGTTTTGTTTTGATTGTACTGTGGTTTTGAGGTGTTTTGGGTTCTTCATTGGTTTTCGTTGGGTTCTTGTTTGTCATTATGGTGAATGGGAGTGAAATGTCGATTTGGAGAAGATCAGGTGAGTTTAGGGTGGTTTTGGGGGGAAATTCATGGTTTTTGTTTTATTTTTTTCTTCTGATCCAGTTGTTTTTTGGGGTGTTTTTGACGTGTTTTGGGGTCTCCGTTGGTTTTTGTTGGGTTTCAATTGCGTTTTCTGGTGGTTGGGAGTGGATTGTACATTTAGGAGAACATCAGGTAGGTTTAAAGTTTTTTGAGGGGTTAAATGACGTATTTTCTTCTGATCCGGTTTGCTTTTGGGGTGTTTTTGAGGTGTTTTGGAGTTTCCGTTGCGTTTCGTTGAGTTCCTAATGGGTTTTATGGTGGTTGGGAGTGGACTTTGGGATTTGGAGAATATCAGGTAGGTTTATGGTGGTTTTGGGGTGGATCTATGGTTTTGGTGAATTTTCTTCCAATTTTGGGGGTGATGCCGTTCTTGTTTGGGGTGTTTTTGACGTGTTTTGAGGTCTGCGTTGGGTTTCGTTGTGTTTTCCGTGGTCATTATGGTGGAAAAGTTTATATTGTTGGTTTTGGAGAACATCAGGTAGGTTTAGGGTGGTTTGGGGATTGGATCCGTGCTTTTTGGGGACTTTCTTTCAGTTTTGGGGGTGATGCTGTTCTTCTTTGGGGTGTTTTTGACGTGTTTTGGGGTCTCCGTTGGGTTTCGTTGGGTTTTCCGTGGTCATGGTGGTGGAAAAGTGAAAACTGCGGGTTTTGGAGAACATCAGGTAGGTTTATGGGGACTTTTGGGGTGGATTCCTGGTATTTGGGGTTTTCTTCTGTTTTTTGGGGGGTGATCGTTTTCTGTTTTGGGTTTTTTTTGATGTGTTTTGGGGTCTCTGTTGGGTTTCTTTGGTTTTCTGTGGTTATCATGATGGAAAAGTGTAAATTGTGGGTTTTGGAGAACATCAGGTATGTTAAGGGGGACTTTTGGGGTGGATTCATGGTATTTGGGGTTTTCTTCCAGTGTTGGGGTGATGCAGTTCTTCTTTGGGGTGTTTTTGACGTGTTTTGGGTCTCTTCTAGGTTTTGTTGGGTTTTCTGTGGTCATTATGGTGGAAAAGTTTATATTGTTGGTTTTGGAGAACATCAGGTAGGTTTAGGGTGGTTTTGGGGTGGATCTATGTTTTTTGGTGTTTTCTTTCGTTTTTAGGGGTTATCCCGTTCTTGTTTGGGGTGTTTTTGACTTGTTTTGGTGTCTCCGTTGGGTTTCGTTGTATTTTCCATGGTCATCATGGTGGAAAAGTTTAAATTGTGGGTTTTGGAGAACATCAGGTAGGTTTAGGGTTGTTTTGGGGTGTATCTATGATTTTGAGGGATTTTCTTCCATTTTTGGTGTGATCCCTTTCTTTTTTGGGGTGTTTTTGACGTGTTTTGGGGTCTCCTTTGGGTTTTCGTTTGGTTCATGTTGGTCATCATGGTGAAAAAGCGTAAATTGTGGCTTTTGGAGAACATCAGGTAGGTTTAGGGGGACTTTTGGTGTGGATCTATGGCTTTTGGGGTTTTCTTTCGTTTTTAGGGGTTATCCTGTTCTTTTTTGGGGTGTTTTTGACGTGTTTTGTGGTCTCCCTTGGGCTTCGTTGGGTTTTTCGTGGTCATCATGGTGGAAAAGGGTAAATTGTGGGTTTTGTAGAACATCAGGTGAGTTTAAGGTTTTTTGGGGGGTGAATCTATGGTTTTGGGGGATTTCTTCTGTTTTTTTAGGGTTTTCTTCTGTTTTTGGGGTGGTCCCGATCTTTTCTGGGATGTTTCTAATGTGTTTTGGGTTCTCTGTTGCGTTTTGTTTTGATTGTACTGTGGTTTTGAGGTGTTTTGGGTTCTTCATTGGTTTTCGTTGGGTTCTTGTTTGTCATTATGGTGAATGGGTGTGAAATGTCGATTTGGAGAAGATCAGGTGAGTATAGGGTGGTTTTGGGGGGAAATTCATAGTTTTAGTTTTCATTTTTGTTTTTGTTTTGGATCCAGTTGTTTTTTGGGGTGTTTTTGACGTGTTTTGGGGACTCCTTTGGGTTTTCGTTTGGTTCATGTTGGTCACCATGGTGAAAAAGCGTAAATTGTGGCTTTTGGAGAACATCAGGTAGGTTTAGGGGGACTTTTGGTGTGGATCTATGGCTTTTGGGGTTTTCTTTCGTTTTTAGGGGTTATCCTGTTCTTTTTTGGGGTGTTTTTGACGTGTTTTGTGGTCTCCCTTGGGCTTCGTTGGGTTTTCGTGGTCATCATGGTGGAAAAGGGTAAATTGTGGGTTTTGGAGAACATCAGGTAGGTTTACGGCTGTTTTGGGGTGGATCTATGATTTTGAGGGATTTTCTTCCAATTTTGGGGGTGATCCCTTTCTTTTCTTGGGTGTTTTTTGACGTGTTTTGGGGTCTCCTTTGGGTTTTCGTTTGGTTCATGTTGGTCATCATGGTGAAAAAGCGTAAATTGTGGCTTTTGGAGAACATCAGGTAGGTTTAGGGGGACTTTTGGTGTGGATCTATGGCTTTTGGGGTTTTCTTTCGTTTTTAGGGGTTATCCTGTTCTTTTTTGGGGTGTTTTTGGCGTGTTTTGAGGTCTGCGTTGGGTTTCGTTGGGTTTTCCGTGGTCATTATGGTGGAAAAGTTATATTGTTGGTTTTGGAGAACATCAGGTAGGTTTAGGGTGGTTTGGGGATTGGATCCGTGCTTTTTGGGACTTTCTTTCAGTTTTGGGGGTGATGCTGTTCTTCTTTGGGGTGTTTTTGACGTGTTTTGGGGTCTCTGTTGGGTTTCGTTGGGTTTTCCGTGGTCATCATGGTGGAAAAGGGTAAATTGTAGGTTTTAGAGAACATCGGAATGTTTTTGGGTGGCTTTGGGGTGGATCTATGGTTTTGGGGGATTTCTTCTGTTTTTTAGGGTTTTCTTCTGTTTTTGGGGTGGTCCCGATCTTTTCTGGGGTGTTTCTAATGTGTTTTGTGTTCTCTGTTGCGTTTTGTTTTGATTGTACTGTGGTTTTGAGGTGTTTTGGGTTCTTCATTGGTTTTCGTTGGGTTCTTGTTTGTCATTATGGTGAATGGGAGTGAAATGTCGATTTGGAGAAGATCAGGTGAGTTTAGGGTGGTTTTGGGGGGAAATTCATGGTTTTTGTTTTATTTTTTTCTTCTGATCCAGTTGTTTTTTGGGGTGTTTTTGACGTGTTTTGGGGTCTCCGTTGGTTTTTGTTGGGTTTCAATTGCGTTTTCTGGTGGTTGGGAGTGGATTGTACATTTAGGAGAACATCAGGTAGGTTTAAAGTTTTTTGAGGGGTTAAATGACGTATTTTCTTCTGATCCGGTTTGCTTTTGGGGTGTTTTTGAGGTTTTTTGGAGTTTCCGTTGCGTTTCGTTGAGTTCCTAATGGGTTTTATGGTGGTTGGGAGTGGACTTTGGGATTTGGAGAATATCAGGTAGGTTTATGGTGGTTTTGGGGTGGATCTATGGTTTTGGTGAATTTTCTTCCAATTTTGGGGGTGATGCCGTTCTTGTTTGGGGTGTTTTTGACGTGTTT
This sequence comes from Aythya marila, assembly GCF_965140915.1. Lineage (NCBI taxonomy): Eukaryota > Metazoa > Chordata > Aves > Anseriformes > Anatidae > Aythya > Aythya marila. The sequence continues at coordinate 6,525 of NW_028136760.1, read as the reverse complement.
TGAGGTCTGCGTTGGGTTTCGTTGTGTTTTCCGTGGTCATTATGGTGGAAAAGTTTATATTGTTGTTTTGGAGAACATCAGGTAGGTTTAGGGTGGTTTGGGGATTGGATCCGTGCTTTTTGGGGACTTTCTTTCAGTTTTGGGGTGATGCTGTTCTTCTTTGGGGTGTTTTTGACGTGTTTTGGGGTCTCCGTTGGGTTTCGTTGGGTTTTCCGTGGTCATGGTGGTGGAAAAGTGAAAACTGCGGGTTTTGGAGAACATCAGGTAGGTTTATGGGGACTTTTGGGGTGGATTCCTGGTATTTGGGGTTTTCTTCTGTTTTTTGGGGGGTGATCGTTTTTCTGTTTTGGGTTTTTTTTGATGTGTTTTTGGGGTCTCTGTTGGGTTTCTTTGGTTTTCTGTGGTTATCATGATGGAAAAGTGTAAATTGTGGCTTTTGGAGAACATCAGGTATGTTAAGGGGGACTTTTGGGTGGATTCATGGTATTTGGGGTTTTCTTCCAGTGTTGGGGTGATGCAGTTCTTCTTTGGGGTGTTTTTGACGTGTTTTGGGGTCTCTTTTAGGTTTTGTTGGGTTTTCTGTGGTCATTATGGTGGAAAAGTTTATATTGTTGGTTTTGGAGAACATCAGGTAGGTTTAGGGGGACTTTTGGTGTGGATCTATGGCTTTGGGGGTTTTCTTTCGTTTTTAGGGGTTATCCCGTTCTTGTTTGGGGTGTTTTTGACTTGTTTTGGGGTCTCCGTTGGGTTTCGTTGTATTTTCCATGGTCATCATGGTGGAAAAGTTTAAATTGTGGGTTTTGGAGAACATCAGGTAGGTTTACGGCTGTTTTGGGGTGGGATCTATGATTTTGAGGGATTTTCTTCCATTTATGGTGTGTTCCCTTTCTTTTTTGGGGTGTTTTTGACGTGTTTTGGGGGTCTCCTTTGGGTTTTCGTTTGGTTCATGTTGGTCATCATGGTGAAAAAGCGTAAATTGTGGCTTTTGGAGAACATCAGGTAGGTTTAGGGGGACTTTTGGTGTGGATCTATGGCTTTTGGGGTTTTCTTTCATTTTTAGGGGTTATCCTGTTCTTTTTTGGGGTGTTTTTTGACGTGTTTGTGGTCTCCCTTGGGCTTCGTTGGGTTTTTCGTGGTCATCATGGTGGAAAAGGGTAAATTGTGGGTTTTGTAGAACATCAGGTGAGTTTAAGGTTTTTTGGGGGGTGAATCTATGGTTTTGGGGGATTTCTTCTGTTTTTTTAGGGTTTTCTTCTGTTTTTGGGGTGGTCCCGATCTTTTCTGGGATGTTTCTAATGTGTTTTGGGTTCTCTGTTGCGTTTTGTTTTGATTGTACTGTGGTTTTGAGGTGTTTTGGGTTCTTCATTGGTTTTCGTTGGGTTCTTGTTTGTCATTATGGTGAATGGGTGTGAAATGTCGATTTGGAGAAGATCAGGTGAGTATAGGGTGGTTTTGGGGGGAAATTCATAGTTTTAGTTTTCGTTTTTGTTTTTGTTTTGGATCCAGTTGTTTTTTGGGGTGTTTTTGACGTGTTTTGGGGACTCCTTTGGGTTTTCGTTTGGTTCATGTTGGTCACCATGGTGAAAAAGCGTAAATTGTGGCTTTTGGAGAACATCAGGTAGGTTTAGGGGGACTTTTGGTGTGGATCTATGGCTTTTGGGGTTTTCTTTCGTTTTTAGGGGTTATCCTGTTCTTTTTTGGGGTGTTTTTGACGTGTTTTGTGGTCTCCCTTGGGCTTCGTTGGGTTTTTCGTGGTCATCATGGTGGAAAAGGGTAAATTGTGGGTTTTGTAGAACATCAGGTGAGTTTAAGGTTTTTTGGGGGGTGAATCTATGGTTTTGGGGGATTTCTTCTGTTTTTTTAGGGTTTTCTTCTGTTTTTGGGTGGTCCCGATCTTTTCTGGGGTGTTTCTAATGTGTTTTGTGTTCTCTGTTGCGTTTTGTTTTGATTGTACTGTGGTTTGAGGTGTTTTGGGTTCTTCATTGGTTTTCGTTGGGTTCTTGTTTGTCATTATGGTGAATGGGTGTGAAATGTCGATTTGGAGAAGATCAGGTGAGTATAGGGTGGTTTTGGGGGGAAATTCATAGTTTTTGTTTTTGTTTTTGTTTTTTTGTTTTTTTTTGATCCAGTTCTTTGTTGGGGTGATTTTGACGTGTTTTGGGGTCTCCTTTGGGTTTTCGTTTGGTTCATGTTGGTCATCATGGTGAAAAAGCGTAAATTGTGGCTTTTGGAGAACATCAGGTAGGTTTAGGGGGACTTTTGGTGTGGATCTATGGCTTTTGGGGTTTTCTTTCGTTTTTAGGGGTTATCCTGTTCTTTTTTGGGGTGTTTTTGACGTGTTTTGTGGTCTCCCTTGGGCTTCGTTGGGTTTTTCGTCGTCATCATGGTGGAAAAGGGTAAATTGTGGGTTTTGTAGAACATCAGGTGAGTTTAAGGTTTTTTGGGGGTGAATCTATGGTTTTGGGGGATTTCTTCTGTTTTTTTAGGGTTTTCTTCTGTTTTTGGGGTGGTCCCGATCTTTTCTGGGGTGTTTCTAATGTGTTTTGTGTTCTCTGTTGCGTTTTGTTTTGATTGTACTGTGGTTTTGAGGTGTTTTGGGTTCTTCATTGGTTTTCGTTGGGTTCTTGTTTGTCATTATGGTGAATGGGTGTGAAATGTCGATTTGGAGAAGATCAGGTGAGTATAGGGTGGTTTTGGGGGGAAATTCATAGTTTTTGTTTTTGTTTTTGTTTTTTGTTTTTTTTTGATCCAGTTCTTTGTTGGAGTGATTTTGACGTGTTTTGGGGTCTCCTTTGGGTTTTCGTTTGGTTCATGTTGGTCATCATGGTGAAAAAGCGTAAATTGTGGCTTTTGGAGAACATCAGGTAGGTTTAGGGGGACTTTTGGTGTGGATCTATGGCTTTTGGGGTTTTCTTTCGTTTTTAGGGGTTATCCTGTTCTTTTTTGGGGTGTTTTTGACGTGCTTTGGGTCTCCCTTGGGCTTCGTTGGGTTTTTTCGTGGTCATCATGGTGGAAAAGGGTAAATTGTGGGTTTTGGAGAACATCAGGTAGGTTTACGGCTGTTTTGGGGTGGATCTATGATTTTGAGGGATTTTCTTCCAATTTTGGGGGTGATCCCTTTCTTTTCTGGGGTGTTTTGACGTGTTTTGGGGTCTCCTTTGGGTTTTCGTTTGGTTCATGTTGGTCATCATGGTGAAAAAGCGTAAATTGTGGCTTTTGGAGAACATCAGGTAGGTTTAGGGGGACTTTTGGTGTGGATCTATGGCTTTTGGGGTTTTCTTCGTTTTTAGGGGTTATCCTGTTCTTTTTTGGGGTGTTTTTGGCGTGTTTTGAGGTCTGCGTTGGGTTTCGTTGGGTTTTCCGTGGTCATTATGGTGGAAAAGTTTATATTGTTGGTTTTGGAGAACATCAGGTAGGTTTAGGGGTGGTTTGGGGATTGGATCCGTGCTTTTTGGGGACTTTCTTTCAGTTTTGGGGGTGATGCTGTTCTTCTTTGGGGTGTTTTTGACGTGTTTTGGGGTCTCTGTTGGGTTTCGTTGGGTTTTCCGTGGTCATCATGGTGGAAAAGGGTAAATTGTAGGTTTTAGAGAACATCGGGATGTTTTTGGGTGGCTTTGGGGTGGATCTATGGTTTTGGGGATTTCTTCTGTTTTTTAGGGTTTTTCTTCTGTTTTTGGGGTGGTCCCGATCTTTTCTGGGGTGTTTCTAATGTGTTTTGTGTTCTCTGTTGCGTTTTGTTTTGATTGTACTGTGGTTTTGAGGTGTTTGGGTTCTTCATTGGTTTTCGTTGGGTTCTTGTTTGTCATTATGGTGAATGGGAGTGAAATGTCGATTTGGAGAAGATCAGGTGAGTTTAGGGTGGTTTTGGGGGGAAATTCATGGTTTTGTTTTATTTTTTTTCTTCTGATCCAGTTGTTTTTTGGGGTGTTTTTGACGTGTTTTGGGGTCTCCGTTGGTTTTTGTTGGGTTTCAATTGCGTTTTCTGGTGGTTGGGAGTGGATTGTACATTTAGGAGAACATCAGGTAGGTTTAAAGTTTTTTGAGGGGTTAAATGACGTATTTTCTTCTGATCCGGTTTGCTTTTGGGGTGTTTTTGAGGTGTTTTGGAGTTTCCGTTGCGTTTCGTTGAGTTCCTAATGGGTTTTATGGTGGTTGGGAGTGGACTTTGGGATTTGGAGAATATCAGGTAGGTTTATGGTGGTTTTGGGGTGGATCTATGGTTTTGGTGAATTTTCTTCCAATTTTGGGGGTGATGCCGTTCTTGTTTGGGGTGTTTTTGACGTGTTTTGAGGTCTGCGTTGGGTTTCGTTGTGTTTTCCGTGGTCATTATGGTGGAAAAGTTTATATTGTTGGTTTTGGAGAACATCAGGTAGGTTTAGGGTGGTTTGGGGATTGGATCCGTGCTTTTTGGGGACTTTCTTTCAGTTTTGGGGTGATGCTGTTCTTCTTTGGGGTGTTTTTGACGTGTTTTGGGGTCTCCGTTGGGTTTCGTTGGGTTTTCCGTGGTCATGGTGGTGGAAAAGTGAAAACTGCGGGTTTTGGAGAACATCAGGTAGGTTTATGGGGACTTTTGGGGTGGATTCCTGGTATTTGGGGTTTTCTTCTGTTTTTTGGGGGGTGATCGTTTTCTGTTTTGGGTTTTTTTTGATGTGTTTTGGGGTCTCTGTTGGGTTTCTTTGGTTTTCTGTGGTTATCATGATGGAAAAGTGTAAATTGTGGGTTTTGGAGAACATCAGGTATGTTAAGGGGGACTTTTGGGGTGGATTCATGGTATTTGGGGTTTTCTTCCAGTGTTGGGGTGATGCAGTTCTTCTTTGGGGTGTTTTTGACGTGTTTTGGGGTCTCTTTTAGGTTTTGTTGGGTTTTCTGTGGTCATTATGGTGGAAAAGTTTATATTGTTGGTTTTGGAGAACATCAGGTAGGTTTAGGGGGACTTTTGGTGTGGATCTATGGCTTTGGGGGTTTTCTTTCGTTTTTAGGGGTTATCCCGTTCTTGTTTGGGGTGTTTTTGACTTGTTTTGGGGTCTCCCTTGGGCTTCGTTGGGTTTTTCGTGGTCATCATGGTGGAAAAGGGTAAATTGTGGGTTTTGGAGAACATCAGGTAGGTTTACGGCTGTTTTGGGGTGGATCTATGATTTTGAGGGATTTTCTTCCAATTTTGGGGGTGATCCCTTTCTTTTCTGGGTGTTTTTGACGTGTTTTGGGGTCTCCTTTGGGTTTTCGTTTGGTTCATGTTGGTCATCATGGTGAAAAAGCGTAAATTGTGGCTTTTGGAGAACATCAGGTAGGTTTAGGGGGACTTTTGGTGTGGATCTATGGCTTTTGGGGTTTTCTTTCGTTTTTAGGGGTTATCCTGTTCTTTTTTGGGGTGTTTTTGGCGTGTTTTGAGGTCTGCGTTGGGTTTCGTTGGGTTTTCCGTGGTCATTATGGTGGAAAAGTTTATATTGTTGGTTTTGGAGAACATCAGGTAGGTTTAGGGTGGTTTGGGGATTGGATCCGTGCTTTTTGGGGACTTTCTTTCAGTTTTGGGGGTGATGCTGTTCTTCTTTGGGGTGTTTTTGACGTGTTTTGGGGTCTCTGTTGGGTTTCGTTGGGTTTTCCGTGGTCATCATGGTGGAAAAGGGTAAATTGTAGGTTTTAGAGAACATCGGGATGTTTTTGGGTGGCTTTGGGGTGGATCTATGGTTTTGGGGGATTTCTTCTGTTTTTTAGGGTTTTCTTCTGTTTTTGGGGTGGTCCCGATCTTTTCTGGGGTGTTTCTAATGTGTTTTGTGTTCTCTGTTGCGTTTTGTTTTGATTGTACTGTGGTTTTGAGGTGTTTTGGGTTCTTCATTGGTTTTCGTTGGGTTCTTGTTTGTCATTATGGTGAATGGGAGTGAAATGTCGATTTGGAGAAGATCAGGTGAGTTTAGGGTGGTTTTGGGGGGAAATTCATGGTTTTTGTTTTATTTTTTTCTTCTGATCCAGTTGTTTTTTGGGGTGTTTTTGACGTGTTTTGGGGTCTCCGTTGGTTTTTGTTGGGTTTCAATTGCGTTTTCTGGTGGTTGGGAGTGGATTGTACATTTAGGAGAACATCAGGTAGGTTTAAAGTTTTTTGAGGGGTTAAATGACGTATTTTCTTCTGATCCGGTTTGCTTTTGGGGTGTTTTTGAGGTGTTTTGGAGTTTCCGTTGCGTTTCGTTGAGTTCCTAATGGGTTTTTATGGTGGTTGGGAGTGGACTTTGGGATTTGGAGAATATCAGGTAGGTTTATGGTGGTTTTGGGGTGGATCTATGGTTTTGGTGAATTTTCTTCCAATTTTGGGGGTGATGCCGTTCTTGTTTGGGGTGTTTTTGACGTGTTTTTGAGGTCTGCGTTGGGTTTCGTTGTGTTTTCCGTGGTCATTATGGTGGAAAAGTTTATATTGTTGGTTTTGGAGAACATCAGGTAGGTTTAGGTGGTTTGGGGATTGGATCCGTGCTTTTTGGGGACTTTCTTTCAGTTTTGGGGTGATGCTGTTCTTCTTTGGGGTGTTTTTGACGTGTT
>NW_028136761.1:0-61337 GCF_965140915.1 Aythya marila | reverse complement strand
AGAAGAAAACCCCAAATACCATAGATCCACCCCAAAGACACCCTAAACCTACCTGATCTTCTCCAAAAACCACAATTTACCCTTTTCCAACACGATGACCAACGAGAACCCAACAGAACCCAACAGAGACCCCAAAAAACGTCAAAAACACCCCAAACAAGAACGGCATCACCACCAAAACTGGAAGAAAATCCCCCAAAACCATAGATCCACCCCAAAACCACCCTAAAAACTACCTGATCTTCTCCAAAACCCACAATCCACTCCTATTTAACATAATGACAAACAAGAACCCAACAAAACCTAATGGAGACCCCAAAACACGTAAAGAACACCACAACAAATATCGGCATCACCCCCAAAACTGGAAGAAAATACGCCAAAACCATAGATCCACCCCAAAACCACCCTAAACCTACCTGATCTTCTCCAAAACCCACAATTTACCCTTTTCCACCATGATAACCAACGAGAACCCAACAAAACCCAACGGAGATCCCAAAAAATGTCAAAAACACCCCAAACAAGAACGGCATCACCACCAAAACTGGAAGAAAATACCCCAAAAACCATAGATCCACCCCAAAGACACCCTAAACCTACCTGATGTTCTCCAAAACCCACAATTTACCCTTTTCCAACACGATGACCAACGAGAACCCAACAGAACCCAACAGAGACCCCAAAAAACGTCAAAAACACCCCAAACAAGAACGGCATCACCACCAAAACTGGAATAAAATCCCCCAAAACCATAGATCCACCCCAAAGACACCCTAAACCTACCTGATGTTCTCCAAAAACCACAATTTACCCTTTTCCAACACGATGACCAACGAGAACCCAACAGAACCCAACAGAGACCCCAAAAAACGTCAAAAACACCCCAAACAAGAACGGCATCACCACCAAAACTGGAAGAAAATCCCCCAAAACCATAGATCCACCCCAAAACCACCCTAAACCTACCTGATGTTCTCCAAAACCCACAATCCACACCTATTTAACATAATGACAAACAAGAACCCAACAAAACCTAATGGAGACACCAAACACGTCAAAAACACCCCAAACAAGAACGGCATCACCCCCAAAACTGGAAGAAAATCCCCAAAACCATAGATCCACCCCAAAACCACCCTAAACCTACCTGATCTTCTCCAAAAACCACAATTTACCCTTTTCCAACACGATGACCAACGAGAAACCCAACAGAACCCAACAGAGACCCCAAAAAACGTCAAAAACACCCCAAACAAGAACGGCATCACCCCCAAAACTGGAAGAAAATCCCCCAAAACCATAGATCCACCCCAAAACCACCCTAAACCTACCTGATGTTCTCCTAATCCCAAAGCACACTCCAAACCACCATAAAACACATTAGGAATTCAACGAAACGCAACGGAAACCCCAAAACACTTCAAAATCACCCGAAGAAAGGAGAGGATCACTCCCCCAAAAAGAAGAAAACCCCAAATACCATGAATCCACGCGAAAACTCCCCCTAAACCTACCTGAAGTTCTCCAAAACCCACAATTTACAATTTTCCAACACGATGACCAACGAGAACCCAACAAAACCAAACAGAGACCACAAAAACCTTAAAAAATACCTCAAACAAGAACGGCATCACCCCCAAAACTGGAAGAAAACCCCCAAAACCATAGATCCACCCCAAAGACACCCTAAACCTACCTGATCTTCTCCAAAAACCACAATTTACCCTTTTCCAACACGATGACCAACGAGAACCCAACAGAACCCAACAGAGACCCCAAAAAACGTCAAAAACACCCCAAACAAGAACGGCATCACCACCAAAACTGGAAGAAAATCCCCCAAAACCATAGATCCACCCCAAAACCACCCTAAAACTACCTGATCTTCTCCAAAACCCACAATCCACTCCTATTTAACATAATGACAAACAAGAACCCAACAAAACCTAATGGAGACCACAAAACACGTAAAGAACACCACAAAAAATATCGGCATCACCCCCAAAACTGGAAGAAAATACGCCAAAACATAGATCCACCCCAAAACCACCCTAAACCTACCTGATCTTTCTCCAAAACCCACAATTTACCCTTTTCCACCATGATAACCAACGAGAACCCAACAAAACCCAACGGAGATCCCAAAAAACGTCAAAAACACCCCAAACAAGAACGGCATCACCCCCAAAACTGGAAGAAAATCCCCCAAAACCATAGATCCACCCCAAAGACACCCTAAACCTACCTGATGTTCTCCAAAACCCACAATTTACCCTTTTCCAACACGATGACCAACGAGAACCCAACAGAACCCAACAGAGATCCCAAAAACGTCAAAAACACCCCAAACAAGAACGGCATCACCACCAAAATTGGAAGAAAATCCCCCAAAACCATAGATCCACCCCAAAGACACCCTAAACCTACCTGATGTTCTCCAAAACCCACAATTTACCCTTTTCCAACACGATGACCAACGAGAACCCAACAGAAACCAACAGAGACCCCAAAAAACGTAAAAACACCCCAAACAAGAACGGCATCACCCCCAAAACTGGAAGAAAATCCCCCAAAACCATAGATCCACCCCAAAACCACCCTAAACCTACCTGATCTTCTCCAAAACCCACAATCCACACCTATTTAACATAATGACAAACAAGAACCCAACAAAACCTAATGGAGACCCCAAAACACGTTAAAACACCCCAAACAAGAAAAGGATCACCACCAAAACTGGAAGAAAATCCTCCAAAACCATAGATCCACCCCAAAACCACCCTAAACCTACCTGATTTTCTCCAAAACCCACAATTTACCCTTTTCCACCATGATGACCAACGAGAACCCAACAAAACCCAACGGAGACCCCAAAACACTTCAAATACACCCCAAAAAAGAACAGGATCACGCCAAAAAATAGAAGAAAACCCCAAATACCATAGATCCACCCCAAAGACACCCTAAACCTACCTGATGTTCTCCTAATCCCAAAGCACACTCCAAACCACCATAAAACACATTAGGAATTCAACGAAACGCAACGGAAACCCCAAAACACTTCAAAATCACCCGAAGAAAGGAGAGGATCACTCCCCCAAAAAGAAGAAAACCCCAAATACCATGAATCCACGCGAAAACTCCCCCTAAACCTACCTGAAGTTCTCCAAAACCCACAATTTACAATTTTCCAACACGATGACCAACGAGAACCCAACAAAACCAAACAGAGACCACAAAAACCTTAAAAAATACCCCAAACAAGAACGGCCATCACCCCCAAAACTGGAAGAAAATCCCCCAAAACCATAGATCCACCCCAAAGACACCCTAAACCTACCTGATCTTCTCCAAAAACCACAATTTACCCTTTTCCAACACGATGACCAACGAGAACCCAACAGAACCCAACAGAGACCCCAAAAAACGTCAAAAACACCCCAAACAAGAACGGCATCACCCCCAAAACTGGAAGAAAATCCCCCAAAACCATAGATCCACCCCAAAGACACCCTAAACCTACCTGATGTTCTCCAAAAACCACAATTACCCTTTTCCAACACGATGACCAACGAGAACCCAACAGAACCCAACAGAGACCCCAAAAAACGTCAAAACACCCCAAACAAGAACGGCATCACCCCAAAACTGGAAGAAAATCCCCCAAAACCATAGATCCACCCCAAAACCACCCTAAACCTACCTGATCTTCTCCAAAACCCACAATCCACTCCTATTTAACATAATGACAAACAAGAACCCAACAAAACCTAATGCAGACCCCAAAACACGTAAAATACACCCCAAAAAGTATCGGCATCACCACCAAAACTGGAAGAAAATCCCCCAAAACCATAGATCCACCCCAAAACCACCCTAAACCTACCTGATCTTCTCCAAAACCCACAATTTACCCTTTTCCAACACGATGACCAACGAGAACCCAACAGAACCCAACAGAGACCCCAAAAAACGTCAAAAACACCCCAAACAAGAACGGCATCACCACCAAAACTGGAAGAAAATCCCCCAAAACCATAGATCCACCCCAAAGACACCCTAAACCTACCTGATGTTCTCCAAAAACCACAATTTACCCTTTTCCAACACGATGACCAACGAGAACCCAACAGAACCCAACAGAGACCCCAAAAAACGTCAAAAACACCCCAAACAAGAACGGCATCACCACCAAAACTGGAAGAAAATCCCCCAAAACCATAGATCCACCCCAAAACCACCCTAAACCTACCTGATGTTCTCCAAAACCCACAATCCACACCTATTTAACATAATGACAAACAAGAACCCAACAAAACCTAATGGAGACACCAAAACACGTCAAAAACACCCCAAACAAGAACGGCATCACCCCCAAAACTGGAAGAAAATCCCCCAAAACCATAGATCCACCCCAAAACCACCCTAAACCTACCTGATCTTCTCCAAAAACCACAATTTACCCTTTTCCAACACGATGACCAACGAGAACCCAACAGAACCCAACAGAGACCCCAAAAAACGTCAAAAACACCCCAAACAAGAACGGCATCACCCCCAAAACTGGAAGAAAATCCCCAAAACCATAGATCCACCCCAAAACCACCCTAAACCTACCTGATGTTCTCCTAATCCCAAAGCACACTCCAAACTACCATAAAACACATTAGGAATTCAACGAAACGCAACGGAAACCCCAAAACACTTCAAAATCACCCGAAGAAAGGAGAGGATCACTCCCCCAAAAAGAAGAAAACCCCAAAAACCATGAATCCACGCGAAAACTCCCCCTAAACCTACCTGAAGTTCTCCAAAACCCACAATTTACACTTTTACAACACGATGACCAACGAGAACCCAACAAAACCAAACAGAGACCACAAAAAACCTTAAAAAATACCTCAAACAAGAACGGCATCACCCCCAAAACTGGAAGAAAACCCCCAAAACCATAGATCCACCCCAAAGACACCCTAAACCTACCTGATCTTCTCCAAAAACCACAATTTACCCTTTTCCAACACGATGACCAACGAGAACCCAACAGAACCCAACAGAGACCCCAAAAAACGTCAAAAACACCCCAAACAAGAACGGCATCACCACCAAAACTGGAAGAAAATCCCCCAAAACCATAGATCCACCCCAAAACCACCCTAAAACTACCTGATCTTCTCCAAAACCCACAATCCACTCCTATTTAACATATGACAAACAAGAACCCAACAAAACCTAATGGAGACCACAAAACACGTAAAGAACACCACAAAAAATATCGGCATCACCCCCAAAACTGGAAGAAAATACGCCAAAACCATAGATCCACCCCAAAACCACCCTAAACCTACCTGATCTTCTCCAAAACCCACAATTTACCCTTTTCCACCATGATAACCAACGAGAACCCAACAAAACCCAACGGAGATCCCAAAAAACGTCAAAAACACCCCAAACAAGAACGGCATCACCCCCAAAACTGGAAGAAAATCCCCCAAAACCATAGATCCACCCCAAAGACACCCTAAACCTACCTGATGTTCTCCAAAACCCACAATTTACCCTTTTCCAACACGATGACCAACGAGAACCCAACAGAACCCAACAGAGATCCCAAAAACGTCAAAACACCCCAAACAAGAACGGCATCACCACCAAAATTGGAAGAAAATCCCCCAAAACCATAGATCCACCCCAAAGACACCCTAAACCTACCTGATGTTCTCCAAAACCCACAATTTACCCTTTTCCAACACGATGACCAACGAGAACCCAAACAGAAACCAACAGAGACCCCAAAAAACGTAAAAACACCCCAAACAAGAACGGCATCACCCCCAAAACTGGAAGAAAATCCCCCAAAACCATAGATCCACCCCAAAACCACCCTAAACCTACCTGATCTTCTCCAAAACCCACAATCCACACCTATTTAACATAATGACAAACAAGAACCCAACAAAACCTAATGGAGACCCCAAAACACGTTAAAACACCCCAAACAAGAAAAGGATCACCACCAAAACTGGAAGAAAATCCCCCAAAACCATAGATCCACCCCAAAACCACCCTAAACCTACCTGATTTTCTCCAAAACCCACAATTTACCCTTTTCCACCATGATGACCAACGAGAACCCAACAAAACCCAACGGAGACCCCAAAACACTTGAAATACACCCCAAAAAAGAACAGGATCACGCCAAAAAATAGAAGAAAACCCCAAATACCATAGATCCACCCCAAAGGACACCCTAAACCTACCTGATGTTCTCCTAATCCCAAAGCACACTCCAAACCACCATAAAACACATTAGGAATTCAACGAAACGCAACGGAAACCCCAAAACACTTCAAAATCACCCGAAGAAAGGAGAGGATCACTCCCCCAAAAAGAAGAAAACCCCAAATACCATGAATCCACGCGAAAACTCCCCCTAAACCTACCTGAAGTTCTCCAAAACCCACAATTTACAATTTTCCAACACGATGACCAACGAGAACCCAACAAAAACCAAACAGAGACCACAAAAACCTTAAAAAATACCCCAAACAAGAACGGCATCACCCCCAAAACTGGAAGAAAATCCCCCAAAACCATAGATCCACCCCAAAGACACCCTAAACCTACCTGATCTTCTCCAAAAACCACAATTTACCCTTTCCAACACGATGACCAACGAGAACCCAACAGAACCCAACAGAGACCCCAAAAAACGTCAAAAACACCCCAAACAAGAACGGCATCACCCCCAAAACTGGAAGAAAATCCCCCAAAACCATAGATCCACCCCAAAGACACCCTAAACCTACCTGATGTTCTCCAAAAACCACAATTTACCCTTTTCCAACACGATGACCAACGAGAACCCAACAGAAACCCAACAGAGACCCCAAAAAACGTCAAAAACACCCCAAACAAGAACGGCATCACCCCCAAAACTGGAAGAAAATCCCCCAAAACCATAGATCCACCCCAAAACCACCCTAAACCTACCTGATCTTCTCCAAAACCCACAATCCACTCCTATTTAACATAATGACAAACAAGAACCCAACAAAACCTAATGCAGACCCCAAAACACGTAAAATACACCCCAAAAAGTATCGGCATCACCACCAAAACTGGAAGAAAATCCCCCAAAACCATAGATCCACCCCAAAACCACCCTAAACCTACCTGATCTTCTCCAAAACCCACAATTTACCCTTTTCCACCATGATAACCAACGAGAACACAACAAACCCAACGGAGACCCCAAAAAACGTCAAAACACCCCAAACAAGAACGGCATCACCCCCAAAACTGGAAGAAAATCCGCCAAAACCATAGATCCACCCCAAAGACACCCTAAACCTACCTGATGTTCTCCAAAAACCACAATTTACCCTTTTCCAACACGATGACCAACGAGAACCCAACAGAACCCAACAGAGATCCCAAAAAACGTCAAAACACCCCAAACAAGAACGGCATCACCACCAAAACTGGAAGAAAATCCCCCAAAACCATAGATCCACCCCAAAGACACCCTAAACCTACCTGATGTTCTCCAAAACCCACAATTTACCCTTTCCAACACGATGACCAACGAGAACCCAACAGAACCCAACAGAGACCCCAAAAAACGTCAAAAACACCCCAAACAAGAACGGCATCACCCCCAAAACTGGAAGAAAATCCCCCAAAACCATAGATCCACCCCAAAACCACCCTAAACCTACCTGATCTTCTCCAAAACCCACAATCCACACCTATTTAACATAATGACAAACAAGAACCCAACAAAACCTAATGGAGACCCCAAAACACGTAAAAAACACCCCAAACAAGAACGGTATCACCCCCAAAACTGGAAGAAAATCCCCCAAAACCATAGATCCACCCCAAAACCACCCTAAACCTACCTGATCTTCTCCAAAAACCACAATTTACCCTTTTCCACCATGATAACCAACGAGAACCCAACAAAACCCAACGGAGACCCAAAAAAACGTCAAAAACACCCCAAACAAGAACGGCATCACCCCCAAAACTGGAAGAAAATCCCCCAAAACCATAGATCCACCCCAAAACCACCCTAAACCTACCTGATCTTCTCCAAAAACCACAATTTACCCTTTTCCAACACGATGACCAACGAGAACCCAACAGAACCCAACAGAGACCCCAAAAAACGTCAAACAAAAAACGTCAAAAACACCCCAAACAAGAACGGCATCACCACCAAAACTGGAAGAAAACCCCCAAAACCATAGATCCACCCCAAAGACACCCTAAACCTACCTGATCTTCTCCAAAAACCACAATTTACCCTTTTCCAACACGATGACCAACGAGAACCCAACAGAACCCAACAGAGACCCCAAAAAACGTCAAAAACACCCCAAACAAGAACGGCATCACCCCCAAAACTGGAAGAAAATCCCCCAAAACCATAGATCCACCCCAAAACCACCCTAAACCTACCTGATCTTCTCCAAAACCCACAATCCACTCCTATTTAACATAATGACAAACAAGAACCCAACAAAACCTAATGCAGACCCCAAAACACGTAAAATACACCCCAAAAAGTATCGGCATCACCCCCAAAACTGGAAGAAAATCCCCCAAAACCATAGATCCACCCCAAAACCACCCTAAACCTACCTGATCTTCTCCAAAACCCACAATTTACCCTTTTCCACCATGATAACCAACGAGAACCCAACAAAACCCAACGGAGACCCCAAAAAACGTCAAAAACACCCCAAACAAGAACGGCATCACCCCCAAAACTGGAAGAAAATCCCCCAAAACCATAGATCCACCCCAAAGACACCCTAAACCTACCTGATCTTCTCCAAAAACCACAATTTACCCTTTTCCAACACGATGACCAACGAGAACCCAACAGAACCCAACAGAGATCCCAAAAAACGTCAAAAACACCCCAAACAAGAACGGCATCACCCCCAAAACTGGAAGAAAATCCCCCAAAACCATAGATCCACCCCAAAGACACCCTAAACCTACCTGATCTTCTCCAAAAACCACAATTTACCCTTTTCCAACACGATGACCAACGAGAACCCAACAGAACCCAACAGAGACCCCAAAAAACGTCAAAAACACCCCAAACAAGAACGGCATCACCACCAAAACTGGAAGAAAATCCGCCAAAACCATAGATCCACCCCAAAGACACCCTAAACCTACCTGATGTTCTCCAAAAACCACAATTTACCCTTTTCCAACACGATGACCAACGAGAACCCAACAGAACCCAACAGAGACCCCAAAAAACGTCAAAAACACCCCAAACAAGAACGGCATCACCCCCAAAACTGGAAGAAAATCCCCCAAAACCATAGATCCACCCCAAAACCACCCTAAACCTACCTGATCTTCTCCAAAACCCACAATCCACACCTATTTAACATAATGACAAACAAGAACCCAACAAACACTAATGGAGACCCCAAAACACGTAAAAAACACCCCAAAAAATATCGGCATCACCCCCAAAACTGGAAGAAAATACGCCAAAACCATAGATCCACCCCAAAACCACCCTAAACCTACCTGATCTTCTCCAAAACCCACAATTTACCCTTTTCCACAATGATAACCAACGAGAACCCAACAAAACCCAACGGAGACCCCAAAAAACGTCAAAAACACCCCAAACAAGAACGGCATCACCACCAAAACTGGAAGAAAATACCCCAAAACCATAGATCCACCCCAAAGACACCCTAAACCTACCTGATCTTCTCCAAAAACCACAATTTACCCTTTTCCAACACGATGACCAACGAGAACCCAACAGAACCCAACAGAGACCCCAAAAAACGTCAAAAACACCCCAAACAAGAACGGCATCACCACCAAAACTGGAAGAAAATCCCCCAAAACCATAGATCCACCCCAAAACCACCCTAAACCTACCTGATGTTCTCCAAAACCCACAATCCACACCTATTTAACATAATGACAAACAAGAACCCAACAAAACCTAATGGAGACACCAAAACACGTCAAAAACACCCCAAACAAGAAAAGGATCACCACCAAAACTGGAAGAAAATACACCAAAACCATAGATCCACCCCAAAACCACCCTAAACCTACCTGATCTTCTCCAAAACCCACAATTTACCCTTTTCCACCATGATGACCAACGAGAACCAAACAAAACCCAACGGAGACCCCAAAACACTTCAAATACACCCCAAAAAAGAACAGGATCACGCCAAAAAATAGAAGAAAACCCCAAATACCATAGATCCACCCCAAAGACACCCTAAACCTACCTGATGTTCTCCTAATCCCAAAGCACACTCCAAACCACCGTAAAACACATTAGGAATTCAACGAAACGCAACGGAAACCCCAAAACACTTCAAAATCACCCAAAAGGAGAGGATCACTCCCCCAAAAAGAAGAAAACCCCAAATACCATGAATCCACGCGAAAACTCCCCCTAAACCTACCTGAAGTTCTCCAAAACCCACAATTTACACTTTTACAACACGATGACCAACGAGAACCCAACAAAACCAAACAGAGACCACAAAAACCTTAAAAAATACCCCAAACAAGAATAGCATCACCCCCAAAACTGGAAGAAAACCCCAAAACCATAGATCCACCCCAAAGACACCCTAAACCTACCTGATGTTCTCCAAAAACCACAATTTACCCTTTTCCAACACGATGACCAACGAGAACCCAACAGAACCCAACAGAGACCCCAAAAAACGTCAAAAACACCCCAAACAAGAACGGCATCACCACCAAAACTGGAAGAAAATCCCCCAAAACCATAGATCCACCCCAAAACCACACTAAACCTACCTGATGTTCTCCAAAACCCACAATCCACTCCTATTTAACATAATGACAAACAAGAACCCAACAAAACCTAATGGAGACCCCAAAACACGTAAAAAACACCCCAAAAAATATCGGCATCACCCCCAAAACTGGAAGAAAATACCCCAAAACCATAGATCCACCCCATAACCACCCTAAACCTACCTGATCTTCTCCAAAACCCACAATTTACCCTTTTCCACCATGATAACCAACGAGAACCCAACAGAACGCAACAGAGACCCCAAAAAACGTCAAAAACACCCCAAACAAGAACGGCATCACCACCAAAACTGGAAGAAAATCCCCCAAAACCATAGATCCACCCCAAAACCACCCTAAACCTACCTGATGTTCTCCAAAACCCACAATCCACTCCTATTTAACATAATGAAAAACAAGAACCTAACAAAACCTAATGGAGACACCAAAACACGTCAAAAACACCCCAAACAAGAACGGCATCACCACCAAAACTGGAAGAAAATCCCCCAAAACCATACATCCACCCCAAAGACACCCTAAACCTACCTGATCTTCTCCAAAACCCACAATTTACCCTTTTCCAACACGATGACCAACGAGAACCCAACAGAACCCAACAGAGACCCCAAAAAACGTCAAAAACACCCCAAACAAGAACGGCATCACCACCAAAACTGGAAGAAAATCCCCCAAAACCATAGATCCACCCCAAAACCACCCTAAAACTACCTGATCTTCTCCAAAACCCACAATCCACTCCTATTTAACATAATGACAAACAAGAACCCAACAAAACCTAATGGAGACCCCAAAACACGTAAAAAACACCCCAAAAAATATCGGCATCACCCCCAAAACTGGAAGAAAATACGCCAAAACCATAGATCCACCGCAAAACCACCCTAAACCTACCTGATGTTCTCCAAAACCCACAATTTACCCTTTTCCACCATGATAACCAACGAGAACCCAACAAAACCCAACAGAGACCCCAAAAAACGTCAAAAACACCCCAAACAAGAACGGCATCACCCCCAAAACTGGAAGAAAATCCCCCAAAACCATAGATCCACCCCAAAACCACCCTAAACCTACCTGATCTTCTCCAAAACCCACAATCCACACCTATTTAACATAATGACAAACAAGAACCCAACAAAACCTAATGGAGACACCAAAACACGTCAAAAACACCCCAAACAAGAACGGCATCACCACCAAAACTGGAAGAAAATACACCAAAACCATAGATCCACCCCAAAACCACCCTAAACCTACCTGATCTTCTCCAAAACCCACAATTTACCCTTTTCCACCATGATGACCAACGAGAACCAAACAAAACCCAACGGAGACCCCAAAACACTTCAAATACACCCCAAAAAAGAACAGGATCACGCCAAAAAATAGAAGAAAACCCCAAATACCATAGATCCACCCCAAAGACACCCTAAACCTACCTGATGTTCTCCTAATCCCAAAGCACACTCCCAACCACCATAAAACACATTAGGAATTCAACGAAACGCAACGGAAACCCCAAAACACTTCAAAATCACCCGAAGAAAGGAGAGGATCACTCCCCCAAAAAGAAGAAAACCCCAAATACCATGAATCCACGCGAAAACTCCCCCTAAACCTACCTGAAGTTCTCCAAAACCCACAATTTACACTTTTACAACACGATGACCAACGAGAACCCAACAAAACCAAACAGAGACCACAAAAACCTTAAAAAATACCCCAAACAAGAATGGCATCACCCCCAAAACTGGAAGAAAACCCCCAAAACCATAGATCCACCCCAAAACCACCCTAAACCTACCTGATGTTCTCCAAAACCCACAATTTACCCTTTTCCACCATGATAACCAACGAGAACCCAACAAAACCCAACGGAGATCCCAAAAAACGTCAAAAACACCCCAAACAAGAACGGCATCACCACCAAAACTGGAAGAAAATCCCCCAAAACCATAGATCCACCCCAAAGACACCCTAAACCTACCTGATGTTCTCCAAAACCCACAATTTACCCTTTTCCAACACGATGACCAACGAGAACCCAACAGAACCCAACAGAGACCCCAAAAAACGTCAAAAACACCCCAAACAAGAACGGCATCACCCCCAAAACTGGAAGAAAATACACCAAAACCATAGATCCACCCCAAAACCACCCTAAAACTACCTGATCTTCTCCAAAACCCACAATCCACTCCTATTTAACATAATGACAAACAAGAACCCAACAAAACCTAATGCAGACGCCAAAACACGTAAAAAACACCACAAAAAAATATCGGCATCACCCCCCAAAACTGGAAGAAAATACGCCAAAACCATAGATCCACCCCAAAACCACCCTAAACCTACATGATGTTCTCCAAAACCCACAATTTACATTTTTCCACCATGATAACCAACGAGAACCAAACAAAACCCAACGGAGACACCAAAAAACGTCAAAAACACCCCAAACAAGAACGGCATCACCACCAAAACTGGAAGAAAATACCCCAAAACCATAGATCCACCCCAAAGACACCCTAAACCTACCTGATGTTCTCCAAAAACCACAATTTACCCTTTTCCAACACGATGACCAACGAGAACCCAACAGAACCCAACAGAGACCCCAAAAAACGTCAAAAACACCCCAAACAAGAACGGCATCACCACCAAAACTGGAAGAAAATCCCCCAAAACCATAGATCCACCCCAAAACCACCCTAAAACTACCTGATCTTCTCCAAAACCCACAATCCACACCTATTAAACATAATGACAAACAAGAACCCAACAAAACCTAATGGAGACCCCAAAACACGTAAAAAACACCACAAAAAATATCGGCATCACCCCCAAAACTGGAAGAAAACCCCAAATACCATAGATCCACCCCAAAACCACCCTAAACCTACCTGATCTTCTCCAAAACCCACAATTTACCCTTTTCCACCATGATAACCAACGAGAACCAAACAAAACCCAACGGAGACCCCAAAAAACGTCAAAAACACCCCAAACAAGAACGGCATCACCACCAAAACTGGAAGAAAATCCCCCAAAACCATAGATCCACCCCAAAGACACCCTAAACCTACCTGATGTTCTCCAAAACCCACAATTTACCCTTTTCCAACACGATGACCAACGAGAACCCAACAGAACCCAACAGAGACCCCAAAAAACGTCAAAAACACCCCAAACAAGAACGGCATCACCACCAAAACTGGAAGAAAATACACCAAAACCATAGATCCACCCCAAAACCACCCTAAACCTACCTGATGTTCTCCAAAACCCACAATCCACTCCTATTTAACATAATGACAAACAAGAACCCAACAAAACCTAATGCAGACGCCAAAACACGTAAAAAACACCACAAAAAAATATCGGCATCACCCCCCAAAACTGGAAGAAAATACGCCAAAACCATAGATCCACCCCAAAACCACCCTAAACCTACATGATGTTCTCCAAAACCCACAATTTACATTTTTCCACCATGATAACCAACGAGAACCAAACAAAACCCAACGGAGACACCAAAAAACGTCAAAAACACCCCAAACAAGAACGGCATCACCACCAAAACTGGAAGAAAATCCCCCAAAACCATAGATCCACCCCAAAGACACCCTAAACCTACCTGATCTTCTCCAAAAACCACAATTTACCCTTTTCCAACACGATGACCAACGAGAACCCAACAGAACCCAACAGAGACCCCAAAAAACGTCAAAAACACCCCAAACAAGAACGGCATCACCACCAAAACTGGAAGAAAATCCCCCAAAACCATAGATCCACCCCAAAACCACCCTAAAACTACCTGATCTTCTCCAAAACCCACAATCCACACCTATTAAACATAATGACAAACAAGAACCCAACAAAACCTAATGGAGACCCCAAAACACGTAAAAAACACCCCAAAAAATATCGGCATCACCCCCAAAACTGGAAGAAAATCCCCCAAAACCATAGATCCACCCCAAAACCACCCTAAACCTACCTGATCTTCTCCAAAAACCACAATCCACACCTATTTAACATAATGACAAACAAGAACCCAACAAAACCTAATGCAGACCCCAAAACACGTAAAAAACACCCCAAAAAATATCGGCATCACCCCCAAAACTGGAAGAAAATCCCCCAAAACCATAGATCCACCCCAAAGACACCCTAAACCTACCTGATGTTCTCCAAAACCCACAATCCACACCTATTTAACATAATGACAAACAAGAACCCAACAAAACCTAATGGAGACACCAAAACACGTCAAAAACACCCCAAACAAGAACGGCATCACCCCCAAAACTGGAAGAAAATCCCCCAAAACCATAGATCCACCCCAAAGACACCCTAAACCTACCTGATGTTCTCCAAAAACCACAATTTACCCTTTTCCAACACGATGACCAACGAGAACCCAACAGAACCCAACAGAGATCCCAAAAAACGACAAAAACACCCCAAACAAGAACGGCATCACCACCAAAACTGGAAGAAAATCCCCCAAAACCATAGATCCACCCCAAAACCACCCTAAACCTACCTGATGTTCTCCAAAACCCACAATCCACACCTATTTAACATAATGACAAACAAGAACCCAACAAAACCTAATGGAGACACCAAAACACGTCAAAAACACCCCAAAAAATATCGGCATCACCCCCAAAACTGGAAGAAAATACGCCAAAACCATAGATCCACCCCAAAACCACCCTAAACCTACCTGATCTTCTCCAAAAACCACAATTTACCCTTTTCCAACACGATGACCAACGAGAACCCAACAGAACCCAACAGAGACCCCAAAAAACGTCAAAAACACCCCAAACAAGAACGGCATCACCCCCAAAACTGGAAGAAAATCCCCCAAAACCATAGATCCACCCCAAAACCACCCTAAACCTACCTGATGTTCTCCAAAACCCACAATTTACCCTTTTCCACCATGATAACCAACGAGAACCCAACAAAACCCAACGGAGACCACAAAAAACGACAAAAACACCCCAAACAAGAACGGCATCACCCCCAAAACTGGAAGAAAATCCGCCAAAACCATAGATCCACCCCAAAACCACCCTAAACCTACCTGATCTTCTCCAAACCCACAATTTACCCTTTTCCACCATGATGACCAACGAGAACCCAACAGAACCCAACAGAGACCCCAAAACACTTCAAATACACCCCAAAAAAGAACAGGATCACGCCAAAAAATAGAAGAAAACCCCAAATACCATAGATCCACCCCAAAGACACCCTAAACCTACCTGATGTTCTCCTAATCCCAAAGCACACTCCAAACCACCATAAAACACATTAGGAATTCAACGAAACGCAACGGAAACCCCAAAACACTTCAAAATCACCCGAAGAAAGGAGAGGATCACTCCCCCAAAAAGAAGAAAACCCCAAATACCATGAATCCACGCGAAAACTCCCCCTAAACCTACCTGAAGTTCTCCAAAACCCACAATTTACCCTTTTCCAACACGATGACCAACGAGAACCCAACAGAACCCAACAGAGACCCCAAAAAACGTCAAAAACACCCCAAACAAGAACGGCATCACCACCAAAACTGGAAGAAAATCCCCCAAAACCATAGATCCACCCCAAAACCACCCTAAACATACCTGATGTTCTCCAAAACCCACAATCCACACCTATTTAACATAATGACAAACAAGAACCCAACAAAACCTAATGGAGACACCAAAACACGTCAAAAACACCCCAAACAAGAAAAGGATCACCACCAAAACTGGAAGAAAATCCCCCAAAACCATAGATCCACCCCAAAACCACCCTAAACCTACCTGATCTTCTCCAAAACCCACAATTTACCCTTTTCCACCATGATGACCAACGAGAACCAAACAAAACCCAACGGAGACCCCAAAACACTTCAAATACACCCCAAAAAAGAACAGGATCACGCCAAAAAATAGAAGAAAACCCCAAATACCATAGATCCACCCCAAAGACACCCTAAACCTACCTGATGTTCTCCTAATCCCAAAGCACACTCCAAACCACCATAAAACACATTAGGAATTCAACGAAACGCAACGGAAACCCCAAAACACTTCAAAATCACCCGAAGAAAGGAGAGGATCACTCCCCCAAAAAGAAGAAAACCCCAAATACCATGAATCCACGCGAAAACTCCCCCTAAACCTACCTGAAGTTCTCCAAAACCCACAATTTACACTTTTACAACACGATGACCAACGAGAACCCAACAGAACCCAACAGAGACCCCAAAAAACGTCAAAAACACCCCAAACAAGAACGGCATCACCACCAAAACTGGAAGAAAATCCCCCAAAACCATAGATCCACCCCAAAACCACCCTAAACATACCTGATGTTCTCCAAAACCCACAATCCACACCTATTTAACATAATGACAAACAAGAACCCAACAAAACCTAATGGAGACACCAAAACACGTCAAAAACACCCCAAACATGAAAAGGATCACCACCAAAACTGGAAGAAAATCCCCCAAACCATAGATCCACCCCAAAACCACCCTAAACCTACCTGATCTTCTCCAAAACCCACAATTTACCCTTTTCCAACACGATGACCAACGAGAACCCAACAGAACCCAACAGAGACCCCAAAAAACGTCAAAAACACCCCAAACAAGAACGGCATCACCCCCAAAACTGGAAGAAAATCCCCCAAAACCATAGATCCACCCCAAAACCACCCTAAACCTACCTGATGTTCTCCAAAACCCACAATTTACCCTTTTCCACCATGATAACCAACGAGAACCCAACAAAACCCAACGGAGACCACAAAAAACGACAAAAACACCCCAAACAAGAACGGCATCACCCCAAAACTGGAAGAAAATCCGCCAAAACCATAGATCCACCCCAAAACCACCCTAAACCTACCTGATCTTCTCCAAAACCCACAATTTACCCTTTTCCACCATGATGACCAACGAGAACCCAACAGAACCCAACAGAGACCCCAAAACACTTCAAATACACCCCAAAAAAGAACAGGATCACGCCAAAAAATAGAAGAAAACCCCAAATACCATAGATCCACCCCAAAGACACCCTAAACCTACCTGATGTTCTCCTAATCCCAAAGCACACTCCAAACCACCATAAAACACATTAGGAATTCAACGAAACGCAACGGAAACCCCAAAACACTTCAAAATCACCCGAAGAAAGGAGAGGATCACTCCCCCAAAAAGAAGAAAACCCCAAATACCATGAATCCACGCGAAAACTCCCCCTAAACCTACCTGAAGTTCTCCAAAACCCACAATTTACCCTTTTCCAACACGATGACCAACGAGAACCCAACAGAACCCAACAGAGACCCCAAAAAACGTCAAAAACACCCCAAACAAGAACGGCATCACCACCAAAACTGGAAGAAAATCCCCCAAAACCATAGATCCACCCCAAAACCACCCTAAACATACCTGATGTTCTCCAAAACCCACAATCCACACCTATTTAACATAATGACAAACAAGAACCCAACAAAACCTAATGGAGACACCAAAAACACGTCAAAAACACCCCAAACAAGAAAAGGATCACCACCAAAACTGGAAGAAAATCCCCCAAAACCATAGATCCACCCCAAAACCACCCTAAACCTACCTGATCTTCTCCAAAACCCACAATTTACCCTTTTCCACCATGATGACCAACGAGAACCAAACAAAACCCAACGGAGACCCCAAAACACTTCAAAATACACCCCAAAAAAAGAACAGGATCACGCCAAAAAATAGAAGAAAACCCCAAATACCATAGATCCACCCCAAAGACACCCTAAACCTACCTGATGTTCTCCTAATCCCAAAGCACACTCCAAACCACCATAAAACACATTAGGAATTCAACGAAACGCAACGGAAACCCCAAAACACTTCAAAATCACCCGAAGAAAGGAGAGGATCACTCCCCCAAAAAGAAGAAAACCCCAAATACCATGAATCCACGCGAAAACTCCCCCTAAACCTACCTGAAGTTCTCCAAAACCCACAATTTACACTTTTACAACACGATGACCAACGAGAACCCAACAGAACCCAACAGAGACCCCAAAAAACGTCAAAAACACCCCAAACAAGAACGGCATCACCACCAAAACTGGAAGAAAATCCCCCAAAACCATAGATCCACCCCAAAACCACCCTAAACATACCTGATGTTCTCCAAAACCCACAATCCACACCTATTTAACATAATGACAAACAAGAACCCAACAAAACCTAATGGAGACACCAAAACACGTCAAAAACACCCCAAACATGAAAAGGATCACCACCAAAACTGGAAGAAAATCCCCCAAAACCATAGATCCACCCCAAAACCACCCTAAACCTACCTGATCTTCTCCAAAACCCACAATTTACACTTTTCCACCATGATGACCAACGAGAACCAAACAAAACCCAACGGAGACCCAAAACACTTCAAATACACCCCAAAAAAGAACAGGATCACGCCAAAAAATAGAAGAAAACCCCAAATACCATAGATCCACCCCAAAGACACCCTAAACCTACCTGATGTTCTCCTAATCCCAAAGCACACTCCAAACCACCATAAAACACATTAGGAATTCAACGAAACGCAACGGAAACCCCAAAACACTTCAAAATCACCCGAAGAAAGGAGAGGATCACTCCCCCAAAAAGAAGAAAACCCCAAATACCATGAATCCAAGCGAAAACTCCCCCTAAACCTACCTGAAGTTCTCCAAAACCCACAATTTACACTTTTCCAACACGATGACCAACGAGAACCCAACAAAACCAAACAGAGACCACAAAAACCTTAAAAAATACCCCAAACAAGAATGGCATCACCCCCAAAACTGGAAGAAAACACCCAAAACCATAGATCCACCCCAAAGACACCCTAAAACTACCTGATGTTCTCCAAAAACCACAATTTACCCTTTTCCAACACGATGACCAACGAGAACCCAACAGAACCCAACAGAGACCCCAAAAAACGTCAAAAACACCCCAAACAAGAACGGCATCACCACCAAAACTGGAAGAAAATCCCCCAAAACCATAGATCCACCCCAAAACCACCCTAAACCTACCTGATGTTCTCCAAAACCCACAATCCACTCCTATTTAACATAATGACAAACAAGAACCCAACAAAACCTAATGGAGACCCCAAAACACGTAAAAAACACCCCAAAAAATATCGGCATCACCCCCAAAACTGGAAGAAAATACGCCAAAACCATAGATCCACCCAAAAACCACCCTAAACCTACCTGATCTTCTCCAAAACCCACAATTTATCCTTTTCCACCATGATAACCAACGAGAACCCAACAAAACCCAACGGAGACCCCAAAAAACGTCAAAAACACCCCAAACAAGAACGGCATCACCACCAAAACTGGAAGAAAATCCCCCAAAACCATAGATCCACCCCAAAACCACCCTAAACCTACCTGATCTTCTCCAAAAACCACAATTTACCCTTTTCCAACACGATGACCAACGAGAACCCAACAGAACCCAACGGAGACCCCAAAAAACGTCAAAAACACCCCAAACAAGTACGGCATCACCACCAAAACTGGAAGAAAATACGCCAAAACCATAGATCCACCCCAAAACCACCCTAAACCTACCTGATCTTCTCCAAAAACCACAATTTACCCTTTTCCAACACGATGACCAACGAGAACCCAACAGAACCCAACGGAGACCCCAAAAAACGTCAAAAACACCCCAAACAAGAACGGCATCACCCCCAAAACTGGAAGAAAATCCCCCAAAACCATAGATCCACCCCAAAACCACCCTAAACCTACCTGATGTTCTCCAAAACCCACAATCCACTCCTATTTAACATAATGACAAACAAGAACCCAACTAAACCTAATGGAGACACCAAAACACGTCAAAAACACCCCAAACAAGAAAAGGATCACCACCAAAACTGGAAGAAAATACACCAAAACTATAGATCCACCCCAAAACCACCCTAAACCTACCTGATGTTCTCCAAAACCCACAATTTACCCTTTTCCACCATGATGACCAACGAGAACCAAACAAAACCCAACGGAGACCCCAAAACACTTCAAATACACCCCAAAAAAGAACAGGATCACGCCAAAAAATAGAAGAAAACCCCAAATACCATAGATCCATCCCAAAGACACCCTAAACCTACCTGATTTTCTCCAAAACCCACAATTTACCCTTTTCCACCAGGATGACCAACGAGAACCAAACAAAACCCAATGGAGACCCCAAAACACTTCAAATGCATCCCAAAAAAGAACAGGATCACGCCAAAAAATAGAAGAAAACCCCAAATACCATAGATCCACCCCAAAGACACCCTAAACCTACCTGATGTTCTCCTAATCCCAAAGCACACTCCAAACCACCATAAAACACATTAGGAATTCAACGAAACGCAACGGAAACCCCAAAACACTTCAAAATCACCCGAAGAAAGGAGAGGATCACTCCCCCAAAAAGAAGAAAACCCCAAATACCATGAATCCACGCGAAAACTCCCCCTAAACCTACCTGAAGTTCTCCAAAACCCACAATTTACACTTTTACAACACGATGACCAACGAGAACCCAACAAAACCAAACAGAGACCACAAAAACCTTAAAAAATACCTCAAACAAGAATGGCATCACCCCCAAAACTGGAAGAAAATCCCCCAAAACCATAGATCCACCCCAAAGACACCCTAAACCTACCTGATCTTCTCCAAAAACCACAATTTACCCTTTTCCAACACGATGACCAACGAGAACCCAACAGAACCCAACAGAGACCCCAAAAAACGTCAAAAACACCCCAAACAAGAACGGCATCACCCCCAAAACTGGAAGAAAATCCCCCAAAACCATAGATCCACCCCAAAACCACCCTAAACCTACCTGATCTTCTCCAAAACCCACAATCCACTCCTATTTAACATAATGACAAACAAGAACCCAACAAAACCTAATGGAGACCCCAAAACACGTAAAAAAAACCCCAAAAAATATCGGCATCACCCCCAAAACTGGAAGAAAATACGCCAAAACCATAGATCCACCCCAAAACCACCCTAAACCTACCTGATCTTCTCCAAAACCCACAATTTACCCTTTTCCAACACGATGACCAACGAGAACCCAACAGAACCCAACAGAGACCCCAAAAAACGTCAAAAACACCCCAAACAAGAACGGCATCACCCCCAAAACTGGAAGAAAATCCCCCAAAACCATAGATCCACCCCAAAACCACCCTAAACCTACCTGATGTTCTCCAAAACCCACAATCCACTCCTATTTAACATAATGACAAACAAGAACCCAACAAAACCTAATGGAGACCCCAAAACACGTAAAAAACACCCCAAAAAATATCGGCATCACCCCCAAAACTGGAAGAAAATCCCCCAAAACCATAGATCCACCCAAAAACCACCCTAAACCTACCTGATCTTCTCCAAAACCCACAATTTACACTTTTCCACCATGATAACCAACGAGAACCCAACAAAACCCAACGGAGACCCCAAAAAACGTCAAAAACACCCCAAACAAGAACGGCATCACCCCCAAAACTGGAAGAAAATCCCCCAAAACCATAGATCCACCCCAAAACCACCCTAAAACTACCTGATGTTCTCCAAAACCCACAATCCACTCCTATTTAACATAATGACAAACAAGAACCCAACAAAACCTAATGGAGACCCCAAAACACGTAAAAAACACCCCAAAAAATATCGGCATCACCCCCAAAACTGGAAGAAAATACGCCAAAACCATAGATCCACCCCAAAACCACCCTAAACCTACCTGATCTTCTCCAAAAACCACAATTTACCCTTTTCCAACACGATGACCAACGAGAACCCAACAGAACCCAACAGAGACCCAAAAAAACGTCAAAAACACCCCAAACAAGAACGGCATCACCCCCAAAACTGGAAGAAAATCCCCCAAAACCATAGATCCACCCCAAAACCACCCTAAACCTACCTGATGTTCTCCAAAACCCACAATCCACTCCTATTTAACATAATGACAAACAAGAACCCAACAAAACCTAATGGAGACCCCAAAACACGTAAAAAACACCCCAAAAAATATCGGCATCACCCCCAAAACTGGAAGAAAATACGCCAAAACCATAGATCCACCCCAAAACGACCCTAAACCTACCTGATCTTCTCCAAAACCCACAATTTACACTTTTCCACCATGATAACCGACGAGAACCAAACAAAACCCAACGGAGACCCCAAAAAACGTCAAAAACACCCCAAACAAGAACGGCATCACCCCCAAAACTGGAAGAAAATCCGCCAAAACCATAGATCCACCCCAAAACCACCCTAAACCTACCTGATGTTCTCCAAAACCCACAATTTACCCTTTTCCAACACGATGACCAACGAGAACCCAACAGAACCCAACAGAGACCCCAAAAAACGTCAAAAACACCCCAAACAAGAACGGCATCACCACCAAAACTGGAAGAAAATCCCCCAAAACCATAGATCCACCCCAAAGACACCCTAAACCTACCTGATGTTCTCCAAAAACCACAATTTACCCTTTTCCAACACGATGACCAACGAGAACACAACAGAACCCAACAGAGACCCCAAAAAACGTCAAAAACACCCCAAACAAGAACGGCATCACCCCCAAAACTGGAAGAAAATCCCCCAAAACCATAGATCCACCCCAAAACCACCCTAAACCTACCTGATGTTCTCCAAAACCCACAATCCACTCCTATTTAACATAATGACAAACAAGAACCCAACAAAACCTAATGGAGACCCCAAAACACGTAAAAAACACCCCAAAAAACATCGGCATCACACCCAAAACTGGAAGAAAATACGCCAAAACCATAGATCCACCCCAAAACCACCCTAAACCTACCTGATCTTCTCCAAAAACCACAATTTACCCTTTTCCAACACGATGACCAACGAGAACCCAACAAAACCCAACGGAGACCCCAAAAAACGACAAAAACACCCCAAACAAGAACGGCATCACCCCCAAAACTGGAAGAAAATCCGCCAAAACCATAGATCCACCCGAAAAACCACCCCAAACCTACCTGATGTTCTCCAAAACCCACAATTTACCCTTTTCCAACACGATGACCAAAGAGAACCAAACAAAACCAAACAGAGACCACAAAAACCTTAAAAAATACCCCAAACAAGAACGGCATCACCACCAAAACTGGAAGAAAACCCCCAAAACCATAGATCCACCCCAAAGACACCCTAAACCTACCTGATGTTCTCCAAAACCCACAATCCACTCCTATTTAACATAATGACAAACAAGAACCCAACAAAACCTAATGGAGACCCCAAAACACGTAAAAAACACCACAAAAAATATCGGCATCACCCCCAAAACTGGAAGAAAATACGCCAAAACCATAGATCCACCCCAAAACCACCCTAAACCTACCTGATCTTCTCCAAAACCCACAATTTACCCTTTTCCACCATGATAACCAACGAGAACCCAACAAAACCCAACGGAGACCCCAAAAAACGTCAAAAACACCCCAAACAAGAACGGCATCACCCCCAAAACTGGAAGAAAATCGGCCAAAACCATAGATCCACCCCAAAACCACCCTAAACCTACCTGATGTTCTCCAAAACCCACAATTTACCCTTTTCCAACACGATGACCAACGAGAACCCAACAGAACCCAACAGAGACCCCAAAACACGTCAAAAACACCCCAAACAAGAACGGCATCACCCCCAAAACTGGAAGAAAATCCCCCAAAACCATAGATCCACCCCAAAACCACCCTAAACCTACCTGATGTTCTCCAAAAACCACAATTTACCCTTTTCCAACACGATGACCAACGAGAACCCAACAGAACCCAACAGAGACCCCAAAAAACGTCAAAAACACCCCAAACAAGAACGGCATCACCCCCAAAACTGGAAGAAAATCCCCCAAAACCATAGATCCACCCCAAAGACACCCTAAAACTACCTGATGTTCTCCAAAAACCACAATTTACCCTTTTCCAACACGATGACCAACGAGAACCCAACAGAACCCAACAGAGACCCCAAAAAACGTCAAAAACACCCCAAACAAGAACGGCATCACCCCCAAAACTGGAAGAAAATCCCCCAAAACCATAGATCCACCCCAAAGACACCCTAAACCTACCTGATGTTCTCCAAAACCCACAATCCACTCCTATTTAACATAATGACAAACAAGAACCCAACAAAACCTAATGGAGACCCCAAAACACGTAAAAAACACCCCAAAAAATATCGGCATCACCCCCAAAACTGGAAGAAAATACGCCAAAACCATAGATCCACCCCAAAACCACCCTAAACCTACCTGATCTTCTCCAAAAACCACAATTTACCCTTTTCCAACACGATGACCAACGAGAACCCAACAAAACCCAACGGAGACCCCAAAAAACGACAAAAACACCCCAAACAAGAACGGCATCACCCCCAAAACTGGAAGAAAATCCGCCAAAACCATAGATCCACCCGAAAAACCACCCCAAACCTACCAGATGTTCTCCAAAACCCACAATTTACCCTTTTCCAACACGATGACCAACGAGAACCCAACAAAACCAAACAGAGACCACAAAAACCTTAAAAAATACCCCAAACAAGAACGGCATCACCACCAAAACTGGAAGAAAACCCCCAAAACCATAGATCCACCCCAAAGACACCCTAAACCTACCTGATGTTCTCCAAAACCCACAATCCACTCCTATTTAACATAATGACAAACAAGAACCCAACAAAACCTAATGGAGACCCCAAAACACGTAAAAAACACCCCAAAAAATATCGGCATCACCCCCAAAACTGGAAGAAAATACGCCAAAACCATAGATCCACCCCAAAACCACCCTAAACCTACCTGATCTTCTCCAAAACCCACAATTTACCCTTTTCCACCATGATAACCAACGAGAACCCAACAAAACCCAACGGAGACCCCAAAAAACGTCAAAAACACCCCAAACAAGAACGGCATCACCCCCAAAACTGGAAGAAAATCCGCCAAAACCATAGATCCACCCCAAAACCACCCTAAACCTACCTGATGTTCTCCAAAACCCACAATTTACCCTTTTCCAACACGATGACCAACGAGAACCCAACAGAACCCAACAGAGACCCCAAAAAACGTCAAAAACACCCCAAACAAGAACGGCATCACCCCCAAAACTGGAAGAAAATACGCCAAAACCATAGATCCACCCCAAAACCACCCTAAACCTACCTGATGTTCTCCAAAAACCACAATTTACCCTTTTCCAACACGATGACCAACGAGAACCCAACAGAACCCAACGGAGACCCCAAAAAACGTCAAAAACACCCCAAACAAGAACGGCATCACCACCAAAACTGGAAGAAAATCCCCCAAAACCATAGATCCACCCCAAAACCACCCTAAACCTACCTGATGTTCTCCAAAACCCACAATCCACTCTGTTGCGAAGCACGGACGAAAGCACGACAGACACGAGCAGAGTCAGATCATGCTCCACCATTTTATTGCCCGAATAGCCCAACTTTTATAGTGAATTTTACAGGGGTGGACAGTGTTTCACACAAGATTATTGGTCAAAAGCACCCAGACAAACTGTTAAGAAAATAACACCACCTGCAAGAAAAGAACCCCCCTTTTGATTAGAAGTTAGGAAAACAACCCCCTTTGTGCTTAACGGTCACGTAGGCCTAGTCCTTGAGGCCAGCTGCTGATAACAATATTTTCTGAGTTCCTTAATTGGGTGATGTGGGAGTCATTGCCGTGGGAGCTTCTCACAGTTACTCTGGCAGCCTGGTTTGCTCAGCTACAGCAGGCCCTGAGATTTCTAAGGCCTACCCTGGTTGCTTAAAGCAAGCTTAGATCGAACAATTATGCCAATTCCCAACAATTCCCCCGTTTTCTTTTTGTACAAGCAGTACTTGGTTTTACAGCAGATGTCAAATACATAACATAACACAACTATATAACTTAATCCTAATAACACTACAATTACTGTAAGCACTTAATGGTAACACAATCTAATAGTAACACACTTAAACCTAATCACTTGATGGTGATCAAAGGGTGTCACAGCCCACGTCATTGTCAGAATGATTATCAGGAACCTCTTCATGGTCGTCTTCAGCGTGTGCAGATTCTAAAACTGCTTCAGTCCACTTTGCAGTGATCCACTGGGTACCTGTTCCCGGCACCACTTCAAAATCCCTATAACATTTTGCAAGTAACCCTTTAACCACATTTAACATAATACTATGTGTAATGATGATTGACACCACAATGAACAGAATCCTTAATCCCCCTTTGACTAATCCCAGTAACCATCTATGCATTGTTTCAAACAAATCAGTGAACCATTGATTGAAAGGATTGATACCATATTGACTCTTTCTCATGTGCTCTTTCAGGAAAGTAATGAATTTGTGAGTTGAAAAGGTCTAAACAGTACATTCCCTTAAATTTCTCCAAGTGGCTACTTCAAACAATGACTCCGTACTAGTGAAACTTGATTTTGCTCAACCGATCACAACTAGCCCTGCTAGTTGCTTAAAATTGACTCCCCGTTTTTCTAACAGCGTTGTAATAAATCCATTTCTTCTGATTTTTGCCGGCACCAATTTCCTATGCTTTTAGCCTGCCCTATGGTTATATCCCGGGATCCTGCACTGTGGCAACAATAACCTGTACTAAGGCTATATTCCGGAATCCTGCACTATGGCAACAATAACCTGTACTATGGTTATATTCCGGAATCCTGCACTGTGGCAACAATAACTATGGCTATATTCCGGAATCCTGCACTATGGCAATGATAACCTGTACTAGGGCCATATTCCGGAATCCTGCACTATGGCAATAACCTGCACTAAGGCAATAACCTGCACTGTGGCAAACCTGCACTAAGGCAATAACCTGCACTATGGCAAACCTGCACTAAGGCAAACCTGCACTATGGCAAAAGCGCTCTCTCACTCACACAGTACACAGCACAATCACACATACAGAGCACAATCGCACACCCAGAGGCCTCTGGCACATCTCACTCTCAATCATACCACAAGAACATAATTTAGAATGATAAGCAAACAAACAAGTATTGTCTCTCATTGTGTTCCTCGTGAAATGACTTGCAACACTTTGTTTTAAAACCTTACCCTTACACAAATACTTTCAACACAAAATACCTGGACATTTAAGAATAACACACACAATTATTAACACTCCAGTTAGTATCCCTCCAGCAGTTGAAAACATACTGTTTGTCTGCAGCTTCAGGAGATCTTTGTCTGCTCCTGCGGTGAGCAGCTGAGAGTGGAGTCCCCTCCGAACAAAACGCTCAGGGTGCACCTAGGGGCGTCCACACCACAGCCGATCCCCACAGCCAAGCAGTTGTTACGTGCGGCTGCAGATGCCACTCCAGGCACTAAAATTGCCAATGCCGCTCTAGCTGCAACCCCACACAATTCAACATTATCATTGCAATCCGGTGCAAGCAATGCCCATTTATGTCTGGTGATCTCACGCAACTGTAACAAGCTAGGAGCAAATACAATGAGTTTATCTAAGTAACATGGACATCTGATAGCATTTGCAGCAATACCTTGCCAGGCCCTATCACCACAAATCAGAAAAGCATCAGGAGGTAAGGCCAAAGCTGTACAATTGTTCCAAACACTGTAGTTGTTACCGCTTGTCTCCATGCTATAAACCCCTAAACCCTGCTTAGCAGTGTCATTGTAATCACAGGTGTTATTTGTATTTCTGTACCCGTATGGCCCTTTCCAGGTTCCTGTAGCAGGATCCATCTGATAGCCATGGCTACATTCACATTTGTAGCCACCTTTCAGGTTGATACAGATTTGACTACAGCTACCAGGGTTTTGGCATTCATCAATGTCTCCACAGTTTCTCTTGTCTACAAACTCAAACCCAGCTGGACAGTCACATTCATTTATGATGCATTCCTTCAGGGGCTCATCACCCCAGTCCTTGCAGTCTCTTTGCTGGTTACACACTTTATTGATATCTATGCATTCTCCACTTCTGCACTTGAATTTGCCAGGTCCAGAGCACTGAATAACATTGTTACAGTTTGCTTCATCAGTGCCATCCAGACAGTCTCTCACACCACTGCACTGCCTACTCCCATGGACACAGTTCCCATCTTCACATCTGAACTGGTCTGGCCTGCAGGTCTGAGAAGGGCAGTTAATTTCATCACTTCCATCCTTGCAATCAGGATCTCTGTCACAGTCTTTTTCACCATCACATTTCCAGGACACTGGGATACACTGGGTTGACTGAGGACCACAGCTGATTTCATTTACCCGGCATGCTCTCATATGACACAGCTCAGCACTTTCGTCAGACCCATCTTCACAGTCCAGATCCCCATCACACTGCCGTCTGTTTGGCGCACACTGACCACTGTTGCACACAAAGTCAGATTCAGCACACATGTTCTTCACACAAGCACTCTCATCACTGCCATCTGAGCAGTCTTCACATTTTGTTCTAGCACTGTCGGCAGCAGTGCACAGGCCGGCAAGGGCGAGCAGCAGGCAGAGCGCCCCGCAGCGCGGCAGCGCCCGCCACCGCCCCACACCTGTGTCACTTATACTACTCCTATTACCCCTGCTGTTAGTGTCAGTGGCATCCTCCTGGTTCCGTTTCTGTCTTTGTCGCCCCTTACTCTCCCCCTTTTCTTTTTGCCACTGACCATTCACCACAAATGGATGAGACACATGATTACTAGTTAGGAAAGAGAGTGTAACGTCTGCTATACGGCTGCAGGCAGTGCCGGCTGCAACCTTAGAAGCTGTTTGTGAAACAGCCTGCCGGTGGTCATTTGGCAGTGTAATCTGCGTCTCTGCACTCCTGCCCCGCAATAGAGCTAATTCGTCATTAATAGTCTGTAGAATGTGGCAACCCCACGGAATGTTATCCAGAAACATAGTTATAACACCGATCTGGGGACGAATAGTCTTTTTTGCATTGCAAGGTAAACCTCTTAGAAAAGGAATGCTAGAGAGAAGCTGCACAGCCGCTGCTGCCTCCATGGTTACGTCAGACAGGCTGCAGGGTCCTGATGTCCGTCCCTCTGCTCTGTGCCGACTCGCCACACGGTGAGAGTCGACTACCGTTGTCCCCTGACGCCTCTGGTCTCCCGTAGCAACTCCATCTCGGATGTCCCGCATCGCACCGCGATTATTTCAATGTCCCGCGTTTTCCGCGGCTCCTTTTCCCGCGTCCCTGCGCGGTTCCGTTTCCCGCGCTTCCCCGCGGATCTTTTCCCACGCTCCCCACGGTTTCCTTTCCCCGTGTCTTACCGTGAGTCCTTGGTACAGTGTTTGCGGCTCGGTGTCTGGTCAGGTGCAGCGCCGGTGCGATGTCCGCTCCGATGTCCACTCCGATGTCCCGCGCCGCTCCGATGTCTCAGTCTCGGCGCTGTGATGTCGCGGCGCCGCTGGTCCCCGGCGGCACTGGTCCCGGCGCCGCGCCGATGTCCCGGCGCCCGGCGCCGCTGGTCCCAACGCCGCTGGTCTCCTGCTCTACCTGCGTTCGGATGTGCCGGCGCCGCTGGTGTCCCGCTGCGCTGGTGTCCCGCTGCGCTGCGATGTTCGCCCCGGAACCGCTGCGATGTCCGTGCTCGGCTGCGATGTCTGCTCCGGTGCTGCGATGTCCTGCTCCGGTGCGATGTCTGTCCCGCTGCGATGTCCTGTTCAGGCCCTGTTCAGGTCTCCAGCTGCGATGTCCTGTTCAGGTCCAGTTCAGGTCTCAGCCTGTTCGGGCGCCATTTGTTGCGAAGCACGGACGAAAGCACGACAGACACGAGCAGAGTCAGATCATGCTCCACCATTTTATTGCCCGAATAGCCCAACTTTTATAGTGAATTTTACAGGGGTGGACAGTGTTTCACACAAGATTATTGGTCAAAAGCACCCAGACAAACTGTTAAGAAAATAACACCACCTGCAAGAAAAGAACCCCCCTTTTGATTAGAAGTTAGGAAAACAACCCCCTTTGTGCTTAACGGTCACGTAGGCCTAGTCCTTGAGGCCAGCTGCTGATAACAATATTTTCTGAGTTCCTTAATTGGGTGATGTGGGAGTCATTGCCGTGGGAGCTTCTCACAGTTACTCTGGCAGCCTGGTTTGCTCAGCTACAGCAGGCCCTGAGATTTCTAAGGCCTACCCTGGTTGCTTAAAGCAAGCTTAGATCGAACAATTATGCCAATTCCCAACACCACTCCTATTTAACATAATGACAAACAAGAACCCAACAAAACCTAATGGAGACCCCAAAACACGTAAAAAACACCCCAAAAAATATCGGCATCACCCCCAAAACTGGAAGAAAATACGCCAAAACCATAGATCCACCCCAAAACCACCCTAAACCTACCTGATCTTCTCCAAAAACCACAGTTTACCCTTTTCCAACACGATGACCAACGAGAACCCAACAGAACCCAACAGAGACCCAAAAAAACGTCAAAAACACCCCAAACAAGAACGGCATCACCCCCAAAACTGGAAGAAAATCCCCCAAAACCATAGATCCACCCCAAAACCACCCTAAACCTACCTGATGTTCTCCAAAACCCACAATCCACTCCTATTTAACATAATGACAAACAAGAACCCAACAAAACCTAATGGAGACCCCAAAACACGTAAAAAACACCCCAAAAAATATCGGCATCACCCCCAAAACTGGAAGAAAATACGCCAAAACCATAGATCCACCCCAAAACGACCCTAAACCTACCTGATCTTCTCCAAAACCCACAATTTACACTTTTCCACCATGATAACCGACGAGAACCAAACAAAACCCAACGGAGACCCCAAAAAACGTCAAAAACACCCCAAACAAGAACGGCATCACCCCCAAAACTGGAAGAAAATCCGCCAAAACCATAGATCCACCCCAAAACCACCCTAAACCTACCTGATGTTCTCCAAAACCCACAATTTACCCTTTTCCAACACGATGACCAACGAGAACCCAACAGAACCCAACAGAGACCCCAAAAAACGTCAAAAACACCCCAAACAAGAACGGCATCACCCCCAAAACTGGAAGAAAATACGCCAAAACCATAGATCCACCCCAAAGACACCCTAAACCTACCTGATGTTCTCCAAAAACCACAATTTACCCTTTTCCAACACGATGACCAACGAGAACCCAACAGAACCCAACAGAGACCCCAAAAAACGTCAAAAACACCCCAAACAAGAACGGCATCACCCCCAAAACTGGAAGAAAATCCCCCAAAACCATAGATCCACCCCAAAACCACCCTAAACCTACCTGATGTTCTCCAAAACCCACAATCCACTCCTATTTAACATAATGACAAACAAGAACCCAACAAAACCTAATGGAGACCCCAAAACACGTAAAAAACACCCCAAAAAACATCGGCATCACACCCAAAACTGGAAGAAAATACGCCAAAACCATAGATCCACCCCAAAACCACCCTAAACCTACCTGATCTTCTCCAAAAACCACAATTTACCCTTTTCCAACACGATGACCAACGAGAACCCAACAAAACCCAACGGAGACCCCAAAAAACGACAAAAACACCCCAAACAAGAACGGCATCACCCCCAAAACTGGAAGAAAATCCGCCAAAACCATAGATCCACCCGAAAAACCACCCCAAACCTACCTGATGTTCTCCAAAACCCACAATTTACCCTTTTCCAACACGATGACCAACGAGAACCCAACAAAACCAAACAGAGACCACAAAAACCTTAAAAAATACCCCAAACAAGAACGGCATCACCACCAAAACTGGAAGAAAACCCCCAAAACCATAGATCCACCCCAAAGACACCCTAAACCTACCTGATGTTCTCCAAAACCCACAATCCACTCCTATTTAACATAATGACAAACAAGAACCCAACAAAACCTAATGGAGACCCCAAAACACGTAAAAAACACCCCAAAAAATATCGGCATCACCCCCAAAACTGGAAGAAAATACGCCAAAACCATAGATCCACCCCAAAACCACCCTAAACCTACCTGATCTTCTCCAAAACCCACAATTTACCCTTTTCCACCATGATAACCAACGAGAACCCAACAAAACCCAACGGAGACCCCAAAAAACGTCAAAAACACCCCAAACAAGAACGGCATCACCCCCAAAACTGGAAGAAAATCCGCCAAAACCATAGATCCACCCCAAAACCACCCTAAACCTACCTGATGTTCTCCAAAACCCACAATTTACCCTTTTCCAACACGATGACCAACGAGAACCCAACAGAACCCAACAGAGACCCCAAAAAACGTCAAAAACACCCCAAACAAGAAAAGGATCACCCCCAAAACTGGAAGAAAATACGCCAAAACCATAGATCCACCCCAAAACCACCCTAAACCTACCTGATGTTCTCCAAAAACCACAATTTACCCTTTTCCAACACGATGACCAACGAGAACCCAACAGAACCCAACAGAGACCCCAAAAAACGTCAAAAACACCCCAAACAAGAACGGCATCACCCCCAAAACTGGAAGAAAATCCCCCAAAACCATAGATCCACCCCAAAACCACCCTAAACCTACCTGATGTTCTCCAAAACCCACAATCCACACCTATTTAACATAATGACAAACAAGAACCTAACTAAACCTAATGGAGACACCAAAACACGTCAAAAACACCCCAAACAAGAAAAGGATCACCCCCAAAACTGGAAGAAAATACACCAAAACCATAGATCCACCCCAAAACCACCCTAAACCTACCTGATCTTCTCCAAAACCCACAATTTACCCTTTTCCACCACGATGACCAACGAGAACCAAACAAAACCCAACGGAGACCCCAAAACACTTCAAATACACCCCAAAAAAGAACAGGATCACGCCAAAAAATAGAAGAAAACCCCAAATACCATAGATCCACCCCAAAGACACCCTAAACCTGCCTGATGTTCTCCTAATCCCAAAGCACACTCCAAACCACCATAAAACACATTAGGAATTCAACGAAACGCAACGGAAACCCCAAAACACTTCAAAATCACCCGAAGAAAGGAGAGGATCACTCCCCCAAAAAGAAGAAAACCCCAAATACCATGAATCCACGCGAAAACTCCCCCTAAACCTACCTGAAGTTCTCCAAAACCCACAATTTACACTTTTACAACACGATGACCAACGAGAACCCAACAAAACCAAACAGAGACCACAAAAACCTTAAAAAATACCCCAAACAAGAACGGCATCAACCCCAAAACTGGAAGAAAACCCCCAAAACCATAGATCCACCCCAAAGACACCCTAAACCTACCTGATGTTCTCCAAAACCCACAATTTACCCTTTTCCAACACGATGACCAACGAGAACCCAACAAAACCAAACAGAGACCACAAAAACCTTAAAAAATACCCCAAACAAGAACGGCATCACCCCCAAAACTGGAAGAAAATCCCCCAAAACCATAGATCCACCCCAAAACCACCCTAAACCTACCTGATGTTCTCCAAAACCCACAATCCACTCCTATTTAACATAATGACAAACAAGAACCCAACAAAACCTAATGGAGACCCCAAAACACGTAAAAAACACCCCAAAAAATATCGGCATCACCCCCAAAACTGGAAGAAAATACGCCAAAACCATAGATCCACCCCAAAACCACCCTAAACCTACCTGATCTTCTCCAAAACCCACAATTTACCCTTTTCCACCATGATAACCGACGAGAACCAAACAAAACCCAACGGAGACCCCAAAAAACGTCAAAAACACCCCAAACAAGAACGGCATCACCCCCAAAACTGGAAGAAAATCCGCCAAAACCATAGATCCACCCCAAAACCACCCTAAACCTACCTGATGTTCTCCAAAACCCACAATTTACCCTTTTCCAACACGATGACCAACGAGAACCCAACAGAACCCAACAGAGACCCCAAAAAACGTCAAAAACACCCCAAACAAGAACGGCATCACCCCCAAAACTGGAAGAAAATACGCCAAAACCATAGATCCACCCCAAAGACACCCTAAACCTACCTGATGTTCTCCAAAAACCACAATTTACCCTTTTCCAACACGATGACCAACGAGAACCCAACAGAACCCAACAGAGACCCCAAAAAACGTCAAAAACACCCCAAACAAGAACGGCATCACCCCCAAAACTGGAAGAAAATCCCCCAAAACCATAGATCCACCCCAAAACCACCCTAAACCTACCTGATGTTCTCCAAAACCCACAATCCACTCCTATTTAACATAATGACAAACAAGAACCCAACAAAACCTAATGGAGACCCCAAAACACGTAAAAAACACCCCAAAAAATATCGGCATCACACCCAAAACTGGAAGAAAATACGCCAAAACCATAGATCCACCCCAAAACCACCCTAAACCTACCTGATCTTCTCCAAAAACCACAATTTACCCTTTTCCAACACGATGACCAACGAGAACCCAACAAAACCCAACGGAGACCCCAAAAAACGACAAAAACACCCCAAACAAGAACGGCATCACCCCCAAAACTGGAAGAAAATCCGCCAAAACCATAGATCCACCCGAAAAAC
The DNA here is from genome assembly GCF_965140915.1 of Aythya marila. Lineage (NCBI taxonomy): Eukaryota > Metazoa > Chordata > Aves > Anseriformes > Anatidae > Aythya > Aythya marila. Next base: position 25,762 of record NW_028136761.1, on the reverse strand, counting down.
CACCCCAAACCTACCAGATGTTCTCCAAAACCCACAATTTACCCTTTTCCAACACGATGACCAACGAGAACCCAACAAAACCAAACAGAGACCACAAAAACCTTAAAAAATACCCCAAACAAGAACGGCATCACCACCAAAACTGGAAGAAAACCCCCAAAACCATAGATCCACCCCAAAGACACCCTAAACCTACCTGATGTTCTCCAAAACCCACAATCCACTCCTATTTAACATAATGACAAACAAGAACCCAACAAAACCTAATGGAGACCCCAAAACACGTAAAAAACACCCCAAAAAATATCGGCATCACCCCCAAAACTGGAAGAAAATACGCCAAAACCATAGATCCACCCCAAAACCACCCTAAACCTACCTGATCTTCTCCAAAACCCACAATTTACCCTTTTCCACCATGATAACCAACGAGAACCCAACAAAACCCAACGGAGACCCCAAAAAACGTCAAAAACACCCCAAACAAGAACGGCATCACCCCCAAAACTGGAAGAAAATCCGCCAAAACCATAGATCCACCCCAAAACCACCCTAAACCTACCTGATGTTCTCCAAAACCCACAATTTACCCTTTTCCAACACGATGACCAACGAGAACCCAACAGAACCCAACAGAGACCCCAAAAAACGTCAAAAACACCCCAAACAAGAACGGCATCACCCCCAAAACTGGAAGAAAATACGCCAAAACCATAGATCCACCCCAAAACCACCCTAAACCTACCTGATGTTCTCCAAAAACCACAATTTACCCTTTTCCAACACGATGACCAACGAGAACCCAACAGAACCCAACAGAGACCCCAAAAAACGTCAAAAACACCCCAAACAAGAACGGCATCACCACCAAAACTGGAAGAAAATCCCCCAAAACCATAGATCCACCCCAAAACCACCCTAAACCTACCTGATGTTCTCCAAAACCCACAATCCACTCCTATTTAACATAATGACAAACAAGAACCCAACAAAACCTAATGGAGACCCCAAAACACGTAAAAAACACCCCAAAAAATATCGGCATCACCCCCAAAACTGGAAGAAAATACGCCAAAACCATAGATCCACCCCAAAACCACCCTAAACCTACCTGATCTTCTCCAAAAACCACAGTTTACCCTTTTCCAACACGATGACCAACGAGAACCCAACAGAACCCAACAGAGACCCCAAAAAACGTCAAAAACACCCCAAACAAGAACGGCATCACCCCCAAAACTGGAAGAAAATCCCCCAAAACCATAGATCCACCCCAAAGACACCCTAAAACTACCTGATGTTCTCCAAAAACCACAATTTACCCTTTTCCAACACGATGACCAACGAGAACCCAACAGAACCCAACAGAGACCCCAAAAAACGTCAAAAACACCCCAAACAAGAACGGCATCACCCCCAAAACTGGAAGAAAATCCCCCAAAACCATAGATCCACCCCAAAACCACCCTAAACCTACCTGATGTTCTCCAAAACCCACAATCCACTCCAATTTAACATAATGACAAACAAGAACCCAACAAAACCTAATGGAGACCCCAAAACACGTAAAAAACACCACAAACAAGAACGGCATCACCCCCAAAACTGGAAGAAAATACGCCAAAACCATAGATCCACCCCAAAACCACCCTAAACCTACCTGATCTTCTCCAAAACCCACAATTTACTCTTTTCCACCATGATAACCAACGAGAACCCAACAAAACCCAACGGAGACCCCAAAAAACGTCAAAAACACCCCAAACAAGAACGGCATCACCCCCAAAACTGGAAGAAAATACGCCAAAACCATAGATCCACCCCAAAACCACTCTAAACCTACCTGATCTTCTCCAAAACCCACAATCCACTCCTATTTAACATAATGACAAACAAGAACCCAACAAAACCTAATGGAGACCCCAAAACACGTCAAAAACACCCCAAACAAGAAAAGGATCACCACCAAAACTGAAAGAAAATACACCAAAACCATAGATCCACCCCAAAACCACCCTAAACCTACCTGATCTTCTCCAAAACCCACAATTTACCCTTTTCCACCATGATAACCAACGAGAACCCAACAAAACCCAACGGAGACCCCAAAAAACGTCAAAAACACCCCAAACAAGAACGGCATCACCCCCAAAACTGGAAGAAAATCCCCCAAAACCATAGATCCACCCCAAAGACACCCTAAACCTACCTGATGTTCTCCAAAAACCACAATTTACCCTTTTCCAACACGATGACCAACGAGAACCCAACAGAACCCAACAGAGACCCCAAAAAACGTCAAAAACACCCCAAACAAGAACGGCATCACCACCAAAACTGGAAGAAAATCCCCCAAAACCATAGATCCACCCCAAAACCACCCTAAACCTACCTGATGTTCTCCTAATCCCAAAGCACACTCCAAACCACCATAAAACACATTAGGAATTCAACGAAACGCAACGGAAACCCCAAAACACTTCAAAATCACCCGAAGAAAGGAGAGGATCACTCCCCCAAAAAGAAGAAAACCCCAAATACCATGAATCCACGCGAAAACTCCCCCTAAACCTACCTGAAGTTCTCCAAAACCCACAATCCACACTTTTACAACACGATGACCAACGAGAACCCAACAAAACCAAACAGAGACCACAAAAACCTTAAAAAATACCCAAAACAAGAATGGCATCACCCCCAAAACTGGAAGAAAACCCCCAAAACCATAGATCCACCCCAAAACCACCCTAAAACTACCTGATGTTCTCCAAAACCCACAATCCACTCCTATTTAACATAATGACAAACAAGAACCCAACAAAACCTAATGGAGACCCCAAAACACGTAAAAAACACCCCAAACAAGAACGGCATCACCCCCAAAACTGGAAGAAAATACGCCAAAACCATAGATCCACCCCAAAACCACCCTAAACCTACCTGATCTTCTCCAAAACCCACAATTTACCCTTTTCCACCATGATAACCAACGAGAACCCAACAAAACCCAACGGAGACCCCAAAAAACGTCAAAAACACCCCAAACAAGAACGGCATCACCCCCAAAACTGGAAGAAAATACGCCAAAACCATAGATCTACCCCAAAACCACCCTAAACCTACCTGATCTTCTCCAAAAACCACAATTTACCCTTTTCCAACACGATGACCAACGAGAACCCAACAAAACCCAACGGAGACCCCAAAAAACGACAAAAACACCCCAAACAAGAACGGCATCACCCCCAAAACTGGAAGAAAATCCCCCAAAACCATAGACCCACCCCAAAACCACCCTAAACCTACCTGATCTTCTCCAAAAACCACAATTTACCCTTTTCCAACACGATGACCAACGAGAACCCAACAGAACCCAACAGAGACCCCAAAAAACGTCAAAAACACCCCAAACAAGAACGGCATCACCACCAAAACTGGAAGAAAATCCCCCAAAACCATAGATCCACCCCAAAGACACCCTAAACCTACCTGATGTTCTCCAAAACCCACAATCCACTCCTATTTAACATAATGACAAACAAGAACACAACAAAACCTAATGGAGACACCAAAACACGTCAAAAACACCCCAAACAAGAAAAGGATAACCACCAAAACTGGAAGAAAATACACCAAAACTATAGATCCACCCCAAAACCACCCTAAACCTACCTGATGTTCTCGAAAACCCACAATTTACCCTTTTCCACCATGATGACCAACGAGAACCAAACAAAACCCAACGGAGACCCCAAAACACTTCAAATACACCCCAAAAAAGAACAGGATCACGCCAAAAAATAGAAGAAAACCCCAAATACCATAGATCCACCCCAAAGACACCCTAAACCTACCTGATTTTCTCCAAAACCCACAATTTACCCTTTTCCACCAGGATGACCAACGAGAACCAAACAAAACACAATGGAGACCCCAAAACACTTCAAATACATCCCAAAAAAGAACAGGATCACGCCAAAAAATAGAAGAAAACCCCAAATACCATAGATCCACCCCAAAGACACCCTAAACCTACCTGATGTTCTCCTAATCCCAAAGCACACTCCAAACCACCATAAAACACATTAGGAATTCAACGAAACGCAACGGAAACCCCAAAACACTTCAAAATCACCCGAAGAAAGGAGAGGATCACTCCCCCAAAAAGAAGAAAACCCCAAATACCATGAATCCACGCGAAAACTCCCCCTAAACCTACCTGAAGTTCTCCAAAACCCACAATTTACACTTTTACAACACGATGACCAACGAGAACCCAACAAAACCAAACAGAGACCACAAAAACCTTAAAAAATACCCCAAACAAGAATGGCATCACCCCCAAAACTGGAAGAAAACCCCCAAAACCATAGATCCACCCCAAAGACACCCTAAACCTACCTGATGTTCTCCAAAACCCACAATTTACCCTTTTCCAACACGATGACCAACGAGAACCCAACAGAACCCAACAGAGACCCCAAAAAACGTCAAAAACACCCCAAACAAGAACGGCATCACCACCAAAACTGGAAGAAAATCCCCCAAAACCATAGATCCACCCCAAAACCACCCTAAACCTACCTGATGTTCTCCAAAACCCACAATCCACTCCTATTTAACATAATGACAAACAAGAACCCAACAAAAACTAATGGAGACCCCAAAACACGTAAAAAACAACACAAAAAATATCGGCATCACCCCCAAAACTGGAAGAAAATACGCCAAAACCATAGATCCACCCCAAAACCACCCTAAACCTACCTGATCTTCTCCAAAAGCCACAATTTACCCTTTTCCAACACGATGACCAACGAGAACCCAACAAAACCCAACGGAGACCCCAAAAAACGACAAAAACACCCCAAACAAGAACGGCATCACCCCCAAAACTGGAAGAAAATCCCCCAAAACCATAGATCCACCCCAAAACCACCCCAAACCTACCTGATGTTCTCCAAAACCCACAATTTACCCTTTTCCAACACGATGACCAACGAGAACCCAACAAAACCAAACAGAGACCACAAAAACCTTAAAAAATACCCCAAACAAGAACGGCATCACCCCCAAAACTGGAAAAAACCCCCAAAACCATAGATCCACCCCAAAGACACCCTAAACCTACCTGATGTTCTCCAAAACCCACAATCCACTCCTATTTAACATAATGACAAACAAGAACCCAACAAAACCTAATGGAGACCCCAAAACACGTAAAAAACACCCCAAAAAATATCGGCATCACCCCCAAAACTGGAAGAAAATACGCCAAAACCATAGATCCACCCCAAAACCACCCTAAACCTACCTGATCTTCTCCAAAACCCACAATTTACCCTTTTCCACCATGATAACCAACGAGAACCCAACAAAACCCAACGGAGACCCCAAAAAACGTCAAAAACACCCCAAACAAGAACGGCATCACCCCCAAAACTGGAAGAAAATCCGCCAAAACCATAGATCCACCCCAAAACCACCCTAAACCTACCTGATGTTCTCCAAAACCCACAATTTACCCTTTTCCAACACGATGACCAACGAGAACCCAACAGAACCCAACAGAGACCCCAAAAAACGTCAAAAACACCCCAAACAAGAACGGCATCACCCCCAAAACTGGAAGAAAATACGCCAAAACCATAGATCCACCCCAAAACCACCCTAAACCTACCTGATGTTCTCCAAAAACCACAATTTACCCTTTTCCAACACGATGACCAACGAGAACCCAACAGAACCCAACAGAGACCCCAAAAAACGTCAAAAACACCCCAAACAAGAACGGCATCACCACCAAAACTGGAAGAAAATCCCCCAAAACCATAGATCCACCCCAAAACCACCCTAAACCTACCTGATGTTCTCCAAAACCCACAATCCACTCCTATTTAACATAATGACAAACAAGAACCCAACAAAACCTAATGGAGACCCCAAAACACGTAAAAAACACCCCAAAAAATATCGGCATCACCCCCAAAACTGGAAGAAAATACGCCAAAACCATAGATCCACCCCAAAACCACCCTAAACCTACCTGATCTTCTCCAAAAACCACAGTTTACCCTTTTCCAACACGATGACCAACGAGAACCCAACAGAACCCAACAGAGACCCCAAAAAACGTCAAAAACACCCCAAACAAGAACGGCATCACCCCCAAAACTGGAAGAAAATCCCCCAAAACCATAGATCCACCCCAAAGACACCCTAAAACTACCTGATGTTCTCCAAAAACCACAATTTACCCTTTTCCAACACGATGACCAACGAGAACCCAACAGAACCCAACAGAGACCCCAAAAAACGTCAAAAACACCCCAAACAAGAACGGCATCACCCCCAAAACTGGAAGAAAATCCCCCAAAACCATAGATCCACCCCAAAACCACCCTAAACCTACCTGATGTTCTCCAAAACCCACAATCCACTCCTATTTAACATAATGACAAACAAGAACCCAACAAAACCTAATGGAGACCCCAAAACACGTAAAAAACACCACAAACAAGAACGGCATCACCCTCAAAACTGGAAGAAAATACGCCAAAACCATAGATCCACCCCAAAACCACCCTAAACCTACCTGATCTTCTCCAAAACCCACAATTTACCCTTTTCCACCATGATAACCAACGAGAACCCAACAAAACCCAACGGAGACCCCAAAAAACGTCAAAAACACCCCAAACAAGAACGGCATCACCCCCAAAACTGGAAGAAAATACGCCAAAACCATAGATCCACCCCAAAACCACCCTAAACCTACCTGATGTTCTCCAAAACCCACAATCCACTCCTATTTAACATAATGACAAACAAGAACCCAACAAAACCTAATGGAGACCCCAAAACACGTCAAAAACACCCCAAACAAGAAAAGGATCACCACCAAAACTGGAAGAAAATACACCAAAACCATAGATCCACCCCAAAACCACCCTAAACCTACCTGAAGTTCTCCAAAACCCACAATTTACCCTTTTCCACCATGATAACCAACGAGAACCCAACAAAACCCAACGGAGACCCCAAAAAACGTCAAAAACACCCCAAACAAGAACGGCATCACCCCCAAAACTGGAAGAAAATCCCCCAAAACCATAGATCCACCCCAAAGACACCCTAAACCTACCTGATGTTCTCCAAAAACCACAATTTACCCTTTTCCAACACGATGACCAACGAGAACCCAACAGAACCCAACAGAGACCCCAAAAAACGTCAAAAACACCCCAAACAAGAACGGCATCACCCCCAAAACTGGAAGAAAATCCCCCAAAACCATAGATCCACCCCAAAACCACCCTAAACCTACCTGATGTTCTCCTAATCCCAAAGCACACTCCAAACCACCATAAAACACATTAGGAATTCAACGAAACGCAACGGAAACCCCAAAACACTTCAAAATCACCCGAAGAAAGGAGAGGATCACTCCCCCAAAAAGAAGAAAACCCCAAATACCATGAATCCACGCGAAAACTCCCCCTAAACCTACCTGAAGTTCTCCAAAACCCACAATTTACACTTTTACAACACGATGACCAACGAGAACCCAACAAAACCAAACAGAGACCACAAAAACCTTAAAAAATACCCCAAACAAGAATGGCATCACCCCCAAAACTGGAAGAAAACCCCCAAAACCATAGATCCACCCCAAAGACACCCTAAACCTACCTGATGTTCTCCAAAACCCACAATTTACCCTTTTCCAACACGATGACCAACGAGAACCCAACAGAACCCAACAGAGACCCCAAAAAACGTCAAAAACACCCCAAACAAGAACGGCATCACCACCAAAACTGGAAGAAAATCCCCCAAAACCATAGATCCACCCCAAAACCACCCTAAACCTACCTGATGTTCTCCAAAACCCACAATCCACTCCTATTTAACATAATGACAAACAAGAACCCAACAAAAACTAATGGAGACCCCAAAACACGTAAAAAACAACACAAAAAATATCGGCATCACCCCCAAAACTGGAAGAAAATACGCCAAAACCATAGATCCACCCCAAAACCACCCTAAACCTACCTGATCTTCTCCAAAAGCCACAATTTACCCTTTTCCAACACGATGACCAACGAGAACCCAACAAAACCCAACGGAGACCCCAAAAAACGACAAAAACACCCCAAACAAGAACGGCATCACCCCCAAAACTGGAAGAAAATCCCCCAAAACCATAGATCCACCCCAAAACCACCCCAAACCTACCTGATGTTCTCCAAAACCCACAATTTACCCTTTTCCAACACGATGACCAACGAGAACCCAACAAAACCAAACAGAGACCACAAAAACCTTAAAAAATACCCCAAACAAGAACGGCATCACCCCCAAAACTGGAAAAAACCCCCAAAACCATAGATCCACCCCAAAGACACCCTAAACCTACCTGATGTTCTCCAAAACCCACAATCCACTCCTATTTAACATAATGACAAACAAGAACCCAACAAAACCTAATGGAGACCCCAAAACACGTAAAAAACACCCCAAAAAATATCGGCATCACCCCCAAAACTGGAAGAAAATACGCCAAAACCATAGATCCACCCCAAAACCACCCTAAACCTACCTGATCTTCTCCAAAACCCACAATCCACTCCTATTTAACATAATGACAAACAAGAACCCAACAAAACCTAATGGAGACCCCAAAACACGTCAAAAACACCCCAAACAAGAAAAGGATCACCACCAAAACTGGAAGAAAATACACCAAAACCATAGATCCACCCCAAAACCACCCTAAACCTACCTGATCTTCTCCAAAACCCACAATTTACCCTTTTCCACCATGATAACCAACGAGAACCCAACAAAACCCAACGGAGACCCCAAAAAACGTCAAAAACACCCCAAACAAGAACGGCATCACCCCCAAAACTGGAAGAAAATCCCCCAAAACCATAGATCCACCCCAAAGACACCCTAAACCTACCTGATGTTCTCCAAAAACCACAATTTACCCTTTTCCAACACGATGACCAACGAGAACCCAACAGAACCCAACAGAGACCCCAAAAAACGTCAAAAACACCCCAAACAAGAACGGCATCACCACCAAAACTGGAAGAAAATCCCCCAAAACCATAGATCCACCCAAAAACCACCCTAAACCTACCTGATGTTCTCCTAATCCCAAAGCACACTCCAAACCACCATAAAACACATTAGGAATTCAACGAAACGCAACGGAAACCCCAAAACACTTCAAAATCACCCGAAGAAAGGAGAGGATCACTCCCCCAAAAAGAAGAAAACCCCAAATACCATGAATCCACGCGAAAACTCCCCCTAAACCTACCTGAAGTTCTCCAAAACCCACAATCCACACTTTTACAACACGATGACCAACGAGAACCCAACAAAACCAAACAGAGACCACAAAAACCTTAAAAAATACCCCAAACAAGAATGGCATCACCCCCAAAACTGGAAGAAAACCCCCAAAACCATAGATCCACCCCAAAACCACCCTAAAACTACCTGATGTTCTCCAAAACCCACAATCCACTCCTATTTAACATAATGACAAACAAGAACCCAACAAAACCTAATGGAGACCCCAAAACACGTAAAAAACACCACAAACAAGAACGGCATCACCCCCAAAACTGGAAGAAAATACGCCAAAACCATAGATCCACCCCAAAACCACCCTAAACCTACCTGATCTTCTCCAAAACCCACAATTTACCCTTTTCCACCATGATAACCAACGAGAACCCAACAAAACCCAACGGAGACCCCAAAAAACGTCAAAAACACCCCAAACAAGAACGGCATCACCCCCAAAACTGGAAGAAAATACGCCAAAACCATAGATCTACCCCAAAACCACCCTAAACCTACCTGATCTTCTCCAAAAACCACAATTTACCCTTTTCCAACACGATGACCAACGAGAACCCAACAAAACCCAATGGAGACCCCAAAAAACGACAAAAACACCCCAAACAAGAACGGCATCACCCCCAAAACTGGAAGAAAATCCCCCAAAACCATAGACCCACCCCAAAACCACCCTAAACCTACCTGATCTTCTCCAAAAACCACAATTTACCCTTTTCCAACACGATGACCAACGAGAACCCAACAGAACCCAACAGAGACCCCAAAAAACGTCAAAAACACCCCAAACAAGAACGGCATCACCACCAAAACTGGAAGAAAATCCCCCAAAACCATAGATCCACCCCAAAGACACCCTAAACCTACCTGATGTTCTCCAAAACCCACAATCCACTCCTATTTAACATAATGACAAACAAGAACACAACAAAACCTAATGGAGACACCAAAACACGTCAAAAACACCCCAAACAAGAAAAGGATAACCACCAAAACTGGAAGAAAATACACCAAAACTATAGATCCACCCCAAAACCACCCTAAACCTACCTGATGTTCTCGAAAACCCACAATTTACCCTTTTCCACCATGATGACCAACGAGAACCAAACAAAACCCAACGGAGACCCCAAAACACTTCAAATACACCCCAAAAAAGAACAGGATCACGCCAAAAAATAGAAGAAAACCCCAAATACCATAGATCCACCCCAAAGACACCCTAAACCTACCTGATTTTCTCCAAAACCCACAATTTACCCTTTTCCACCAGGATGACCAACGAGAACCAAACAAAACACAATGGAGACCCCAAAACACTTCAAATACATCCCAAAAAAGAACAGGATCACGCCAAAAAATAGAAGAAAACCCCAAATACCATAGATCCACCCCAAAGACACCCTAAACCTACCTGATGTTCTCCTAATCCCAAAGCACACTCCAAACCACCATAAAACACATTAGGAATTCAACGAAACGCAACGGAAACCCCAAAACACTTCAAAATCACCCGAAGAAAGGAGAGGATCACTCCCCCAAAAAGAAGAAAACCCCAAATACCATGAATCCACGCGAAAACTCCCCCTAAACCTACCTGAAGTTCTCCAAAACCCACAATTTACACTTTTACAACACGATGACCAACGAGAACCCAACAAAACCCAACGGAGACCCCAAAAAACGACAAAAACACCCCAAACAAGAACGGCATCACCCCCAAAACTGGAAGAAAATCCGCCAAAACCATAGATCCACCCGAAAAACCACCCCAAACCTACCAGATGTTCTCCAAAACCCACAATTTACCCTTTTCCAACACGATGACCAACGAGAACCCAACAAAACCCAACAGAGACCACAAAAACCTTAAAAAATACCCCAAACAAGAACGGCATCACCACCAAAACTGGAAGAAAACCCCCAAAACCATAGATCCACCCCAAAGACACCCTAAACCTACCTGATGTTCTCCAAAACCCACAATCCACTCCTATTTAACATAATGACAAACAAGAACCCAACAAAACCTAATGGAGACCCCAAAACACGTAAAAAACACCCCAAAAAATATCGGCATCACCCCCAAAACTGGAAGAAAATACGCCAAAACCATAGATCCACCCCAAAACCACCCTAAACCTACCTGATCTTCTCCAAAACCCACAATTTACCCTTTTCCACCATGATAACCAACGAGAACCCAACAAAACCCAACGGAGACCCCAAAAAACGTCAAAAACACCCCAAACAAGAACGGCATCACCCCCAAAACTGGAAGAAAATCGGCCAAAACCATAGATCCACCCCAAAACCACCCTAAACCTACCTGATGTTCTCCAAAACCCACAATTTACCCTTTTCCAACACGATGACCAACGAGAACCCAACAGAACCCAACAGAGACCCCAAAAAACGTCAAAAACACCCCAAACAAGAACGGCATCACCCCCAAAACTGGAAGAAAATACGCCAAAACCATAGATCCACCCCAAAACCACCCTAAACCTACCTGATGTTCTCCAAAACCCACAATCCACTCCTATTTAACATAATGACAAACAAGAACCCAACAAAACCTAATGGAGACCCCAAAACACGTAAAAAACACCCCAAAAAATATCGGCATCACCCCCAAAACTGGAAGAAAATACGCCAAAACCATAGATCCACCCCAAAACCACCCTAAACCTACCTGATCTTCTCCAAAAACCACAGTTTACCCTTTTCCAACACGATGACCAACGAGAACCCAACAGAACCCAACAGAGACCCCAAAAAACGTCAAAAACACCCCAAACAAGAACGGCATCACCCCCAAAACTGGAAGAAAATCCCCCAAAACCATAGATCCACCCCAAAGACACCCTAAAACTACCTGATGTTCTCCAAAAACCACAATTTACCCTTTTCCAACACGATGACCAACGAGAACCCAACAGAACCCAACAGAGACCCCAAAAAACGTCAAAAACACCCCAAACAAGAACGGCATCACCCCCAAAACTGGAAGAAAATCCCCCAAAACCATAGATCCACCCCAAAACCACCCTAAACCTACCTGATGTTCTCCAAAACCCACAATCCACTCCTATTTAACATAATGACAAACAAGAACCCAACAAAACCTAATGGAGACCCCAAAACACGTAAAAAACACCACAAACAAGAACGGCATCACCCCCAAAACTGGAAGAAAATACGCCAAAACCATAGATCCACCCCAAAACCACCCTAAACCTACCTGATCTTCTCCAAAACCCACAATTTACCCTTTTCCACCATGATAACCAACGAGAACCCAACAAAACCCAACGGAGACCCCAAAAAACGTCAAAAACACCCCAAACAAGAACGGCATCACCACCAAAACTGGAAGAAAATACGCCAAAACCATAGATCCACCCCAAAACCACCCTAAACCTACCTGATGTTCTCCAAAACCCACAATCCACTCCTATTTAACATAATGACAAACAAGAACCCAACAAAAACTAATGGAGACCCCAAAACACGTAAAAAACAACACAAAAAATATCGGCATCACCCCCAAAACTGGAAGAAAATACGCCAAAACCATAGATCCACCCCAAAACCACCCTAAACCTACCTGATCTTCTCCAAAAGCCACAATTTACCCTTTTCCAACACGATGACCAACGAGAACCCAACAAAACCCAACGGAGACCCCAAAAAACGACAAAAACACCCCAAACAAGAACGGCATCACCCCCAAAACTGGAAGAAAATCCCCCAAAACCATAGATCCACCCCAAAACCACCCCAAACCTACCTGATGTTCTCCAAAACCCACAATTTACCCTTTTCCAACACGATGACCAACGAGAACCCAACAAAACCAAACAGAGACCACAAAAACCTTAAAAAATACCCCAAACAAGAACGGCATCACCCCCAAAACTGGAAAAAACCCCCAAAACCATAGATCCACCCCAAAGACAACCTAAACCTAACTGATGTTCTCCAAAACCCACAATCCACTCCTATTTAACATAATGACAAACAAGAACCCAACAAAACCTAATGGAGACCCCAAAACACGTAAAAAACACCCCAAAAAATATCGGCATCACCCCCAAAACTGGAAGAAAATACGCCAAAACCATAGATCCACCCCAAAACCACCCTAAACCTACCTGATCTTCTCCAAAACCCACAATTTACCCTTTTCCACCATGATAACCGACGAGAACCAAACAAAACCCAACGGAGACCCCAAAAAACGACAAAAACACCCCAAACAAGAACGGCATCACCCCCAAAACTGGAAGAAAATCCGCCAAAACCATAGATCCACCCCAAAACCACCCTAAACCTACCTGATGTTCTCCAAAACCCACAATTTACCCTTTTCCAACACGATGACCAACGAGAACCCAACAGAACCCAACAGAGACCCCAAAAAACGTCAAAAACACCCCAAACAAGAACGGCATCACCACCAAAACTGGAAGAAAATCCCCCAAAACCATAGATCCACCCCAAAACCACCCTAAACCTACCTGATGTTCTCCAAAACCCACAATCCACTCCTATTTAACATAATGACAAACAAGAACCCAACAAAACCTAATGGAGACCCCAAAACACGTAAAAAACACCCCAAAAAATATCGGCATCACCCCCAAAACTGGAAGAAAATCCCCCAAAACCATAGATCCACCCCAAAACCACCCTAAACCTACCTGATCTTCTCCAAAAACCACAATTTACCCTTTTCCAACACGATGACCAACGAGAACCCAACAAAACCCAACGGAGACCCCAAAAAACGACAAAAACACCCCAAACAAGAACGGCATCACCCCCAAAACTGGAAGAAAATCCGCCAAAACCATACATCCACCCGAAAAACCACCCCAAACCTACCAGATGTTCTCCAAAACCCACAATTTACCCTTTTCCAACACGATGACCAACGAAAACCCAACAAAACCAAACAGAGACCACAAAAACCTTAAAAAATACCCCAAACAAGAACGGCATCACCACCAAAACTGGAAGAAAACCCCCAAAACCATAGATCCACCCCAAAGACACCCTAAACCTACCTGATGTTCTCCAAAACCCACAATCCACTCCTATTTAACATAATGACAAACAAGAACCCAACAAAACCTAATGGAGACCCCAAAACACGTAAAAAACACCCCAAAAAATATCGGCATCACCCCCAAAACTGGAAGAAAATACGCCAAAACCATAGATCCACCCCAAAACCACCCTAAAACTACCTGATCTTCTCCAAAACCCACAATTTACCCTTTTCCACCATGATAACCAACGAGAACCCAACAAAACCCAACGGAGACCCCAAAAAACGTCAAAAACACCCCAAACAAGAACGGCATCACCCCCAAAACTGGAAGAAAATCCGCCAAAACCATAGATCCACCCCAAAACCACCCTAAACCTACCTGATGTTCTCCAAAACCCACAATTTACCCTTTTCCAACACGATGACCAACGAGAACCCAACAGAACCCAACAGAGACCCCAAAAAACGTCAAAAACACCCCAAACAAGAACGGCATCACCCCCAAAACTGGAAGAAAATACGCCAAAACCATAGATCCACCCCAAAACCACCCTAAACCTACCTGATGTTCTCCAAAAACCACAATTTACCCTTTTCCAACACGATGACCAACGAGAACCCAACAGAACCCAACAGAGACCCCAAAAAACGTCAAAAACACCCCAAACAAGAACGGCATCACCACCAAAACTGGAAGAAAATCCCCCAAAACCATAGATCCACCCCAAAACCACCCTAAACCTACCTGATGTTCTCCAAAACCCACAATCCACTCCTATTTAACATAATGACAAACAAGAACCCAACAAAACCTAATGGAGACCCCAAAACACGTAAAAAACACCCCAAAAAATATCGGCATCACCCCCAAAACTGGAAGAAAATACGCCAAAACCATAGATCCACCCCAAAACCACCCTAAACCTACCTGATCTTCTCCAAAAACCACAGTTTACCCTTTTCCAACACGATGACCAACGAGAACCCAACAAAACCCAACAGAGACCCCAAAAAACGTCAAAAACACCCCAAACAAGAACGGCATCACCCCCAAAACTGGAAGAAAATCCCCCAAAACCATAGATCCACCCCAAAACCACCCTAAACCTACCTGATGTTCTTCAAAACCCACAATCCACTCCTATTTAACATAATGACAAACAAGAACCCAACAAAACCTAATGGAGACCCCAAAACACGTCAAAAACACCCCAAACAAGAAAAGGATCACCACCAAAACTGGAAGAAAATACACCAAAACCATAGATCCACCCCAAAACCACCCTAAACCTACCTGAAGTTCTCCAAAACCCACAATTTACCCTTTTCCACCATGATAACCAACGAGAACCCAACAAAACCCAACGGAGACCCCAAAAAACGTCAAAAACACCCCAAACAAGAACGGCATCACCCCCAAAACTGGAAGAAAATCCCCCAAAACCATAGATCCACCCCAAAGACACCCTAAACCTACCTGATGTTCTCCAAAAACCACAATTTACCCTTTTCCAACACGATGACCAACGAGAACCCAACAGAACCCAACAGAGACCCCAAAAAACGTCAAAAACACCGCAAACAAGAACGGCATCACCCCCAAAACTGGAAGAAAATCCCCCAAAACCATAGATCCACCCAAAAACCACCCTAAACCTACCTGATGTTCTCCTAATCCCAAAGCACACTCCAAACCACCATAAAACACATTAGGAATTCAACGAAACGCAACGGAAACCCCAAAACACTTCAAAATCACCCGAAGAAAGGAGAGGATCACTCCCCCAAAAAGAAGAAAACCCCAAATACCATGAATCCACGCGAAAACTCCCCCTAAACCTACCTGAAGTTCTCCAAAACCCACAATTTACACTTTTACAACACGATGACCAACGAGAACCCAACAAAACCAAACAGAGACCACAAAAACCTTAAAAAATACCCCAAACAAGAATGGCATCACCCCCAAAACTGGAACAAAACCCCAAAAACCATAGATCCACCCCAAAACCACCCTAAACCTACCTGATGTTCTCCAAAACCCACAATTTACCCTTTTCCAACACGATGACCAACGAGAACCCAACAGAACCCAACAGAGACCCCAAAAAACGTCAAAAACACCCCAAACAAGAACGGCATCACCCCCAAAACTGGAAGAAAATACGCCAAAACCATAGATCCACCCCAAAACCACCCTAAACCTACCTGATGTTCTCCAAAACCCACAATCCACTCCTATTTAACATAATGACAAACAAGAACCCAACAAAACCTAATGGAGACCCCAAAACACGTAAAAAACACCCCAAAAAATATCGGCATCACCCCCAAAACTGGAAGAAAATCCCCAAAACCATAGATCCACCCCAAAACCACCCTAAACCTACCTGATCTTCTCCAAAAACCACAATTTACCCTTTTCCAACACGATGACCAACGAGAACCCAACAAAACCCAACGGAGACCCCAAAAAACGACAAAAACACCCCAAACAAGAACGGCATCACCCCCAAAACTGGAAGAAAATCCGCCAAAACCATACATCCACCCGAAAAACCACCCCAAACCTACCAGATGTTCTCCAAAACCCACAATTTACCCTTTTCCAACACGATGACCAACGAGAACCCAACAAAACCAAACAGAGACCACAAAAACCTTAAAAAATACCCCAAACAAGAACGGCATCACCACCAAAACTGGAAGAAAACCCCCAAAACCATAGATCCACCCCAAAGACACCCTAAACCTACCTGATGTTCTCCAAAACCCACAATCCACTCCTATTTAACAT
This sequence comes from Aythya marila, assembly GCF_965140915.1. NCBI lineage: Eukaryota > Metazoa > Chordata > Aves > Anseriformes > Anatidae > Aythya > Aythya marila. The sequence continues at coordinate 8,522 of NW_028136761.1, read as the reverse complement.
AATGACAAACAAGAACCCAACAAAACCTAATGGAGACCCCAAAACACGTAAAAAACACCCCAAAAAATATCGGCATCACCCCCAAAACTGGAAGAAAATACGCCAAAACCATAGATCCACCCCAAAACCACCCTAAAACTACCTGATCTTCTCCAAAACCCACAATTTACCCTTTTCCACCATGATAACCAACGAGAACCCAACAAAACCCAACGGAGACCCCAAAAAAACGTCAAAAACACCCCAAACAAGAACGGCATCACCCCCAAAACTGGAAGAAAATCCGCCAAAACCATAGATCCACCCCAAAACCACCCTAAACCTACCTGATGTTCTCCAAAACCCACAATTTACCCTTTTCCAACACGATGACCAACGAGAACCCAACAGAACCCAACAGAGACCCCAAAAAACGTCAAAAACACCCCAAACAAGAACGGCATCACCCCCAAAACTGGAAGAAAATACGCCAAAACCATAGATCCACCCCAAAACCACCCTAAACCTACCTGATGTTCTCCAAAACCCACAATTTACCCTTTTCCAACACGATGACCAACGAGAACCCAACAGAACCCAACAGAGACCCCAAAAAACGTCAAAAACACCCCAAACAAGAACGGCATCACCCCCAAAACTGGAAGAAAATCCCCCAAAACCATAGATCCACCCCAAAGACACCCTAAACCTACCTGATGTTCTCCAAAAACCACAATTTACCCTTTTCCAACACGATGACCAACGAGAACCCAACAGAACCCAACAGAGACCCCAAAAACGTCAAAAACACCGCAAACAAGAACGGCATCACCACCAAAACTGGAAGAAAATCCCCCAAAACCATAGATCCACCCAAAAACCACCCTAAACCTACCTGATGTTCTCCTAATCCCAAAGCACACTCCAAACCACCATAAAACACATTAGGAATTCAACGAAACGCAACGGAAACCCCAAAACACTTCAAAATCACCCGAAGAAAGGAGAGGATCACTCCCCCAAAAAGAAGAAAACCCCAAATACCATGAATCCACGCGAAAACTCCCCCTAAACCTACCTGAAGTTCTCCAAAACCCACAATTTACACTTTTACAACACGATGACCAACGAGAACCCAACAAAACCAAACAGAGACCACAAAAACCTTAAAAAATACCCCAAACAAGAATGGCATCACCCCCAAAACTGGAACAAAACCCCAAAAACCATAGATCCACCCCAAAACCACCCTAAACCTACCTGATGTTCTCCAAAACCCACAATTTACCCTTTTCCAACACGATGACCAACGAGAACCCAACAGAACCCAACAGAGACCCCAAAAAACGTCAAAAACACCCCAAACAAGAACGGCATCACCCCCAAAACTGGAAGAAAATACGCCAAAACCATAGATCCACCCCAAAACCACCCTAAAACCTACCTGATGTTCTCCAAAACCCACAATCCACTCCTATTTAACATAATGACAAACAAGAACCCAACAAAACCTAATGGAGACCCCAAAACACGTAAAAAACACCCCAAAAAATATCGGCATCACCCCCAAAACTGGAAGAAAATCCCCCAAAACCATAGATCCACCCCAAAACCACCCTAAACCTACCTGATCTTCTCCAAAAACCACAATTTACCCTTTTCCAACACGATGACCAACGAGAACCCAACAAAACCCAACGGAGACCCCAAAAAACGACAAAAACACCCCAAACAAGAACGGCATCACCCCCAAAACTGGAAGAAAATCCGCCAAAACCATACATCCACCCGAAAAACCACCCCAAACCTACCAGATGTTCTCCAAAACCCACAATTTACCCTTTTCCAACACGATGACCAACGAGAACCCAACAAAACCAAACAGAGACCACAAAAACCTTAAAAAATACCCCAAACAAGAACGGCATCACCACCAAAACTGGAAGAAAACCCCCAAAACCATAGATCCACCCCAAAGACACCCTAAACCTACCTGATGTTCTCCAAAACCCACAATCCACTCCTATTTAACATAATGACAAACAAGAACCCAACAAAACCTAATGGAGACCCCAAAACACGTAAAAAACACCCCAAAAAATATCGGCATCACCCCCAAAACTGGAAGAAAATACGCCAAAACCATAGATCCACCCCAAAACCACCCTAAAACTACCTGATCTTCTCCAAAACCCACAATTTACCCTTTTCCACCATGATAACCAACGAGAACCCAACAAAACCCAACGGAGACCCCAAAAAACGTCAAAAACACCCCAAACAAGAACGGCATCACCCCCAAAACTGGAAGAAAATCCGCCAAAACCATAGATCCACCCCAAAACCACCCTAAACCTACCTGATGTTCTCCAAAACCCACAATTTACCCTTTTCCAACACGATGACCAACGAGAACCCAACAGAACCCAACAGAGACCCCAAAAAACGTCAAAAACACCCCAAACAAGAACGGCATCACCCCCAAAACTGGAAGAAAATACGCCAAAACCATAGATCCACCCCAAAACCACCCTAAACCTACCTGATGTTCTCCAAAAACCACAATTTACCCTTTTCCAACACGATGACCAACGAGAACCCAACAGAACCCAACAGAGACCCCAAAAAACGTCAAAAACACCCCAAACAAGAACGGCATCACCACCAAAACTGGAAGAAAATCCCCCAAAACCATAGATCCACCCCAAAACCACCCTAAACCTACCTGATGTTCTCCAAAACCCACAATCCACTCCTATTTAACATAATGACAAACAAGAACCCAACAAAACCTAATGGAGACCCCAAAACACGTAAAAAACACCCCAAAAAATATCGGCATCACCCCCAAAACTGGAAGAAAATACGCCAAAACCATAGATCCACCCCAAAACCACCCTAAACCTACCTGATCTTCTCCAAAAACCACAGTTTACCCTTTTCCAACACGATGACCAACGAGAACCCAACAAAACCCAACAGAGACCCCAAAAAACGTCAAAAACACCCCAAACAAGAACGGCATCACCCCCAAAACTGGAAGAAAATCCCCAAAACCATAGATCCACCCCAAAACCACCCTAAACCTACCTGATGTTCTTCAAAACCCACAATCCACTCCTATTTAACATAATGACAAACAAGAACCCAACAAAACCTAATGGAGACCCCAAAACACGTCAAAAACACCCCAAACAAGAAAAGGATCACCACCAAAACTGGAAGAAAATACACCAAAACCATAGATCCACCCCAAAACCACCCTAAACCTACCTGAAGTTCTCCAAAACCCACAATTTACCCTTTTCCACCATGATAACCAACGAGAACCCAACAAAACCCAACGGAGACCCCAAAAAACGTCAAAAACACCCCAAACAAGAACGGCATCACCCCCAAAACTGGAAGAAAATCCCCCAAAACCATAGATCCACCCCAAAGACACCCTAAACCTACCTGATGTTCTCCAAAAACCACAATTTACCCTTTTCCAACACGATGACCAACGAGAACCCAACAGAACCCAACAGAGACCCCAAAAAACGTCAAAAACACCGCAAACAAGAACGGCATCACCACCAAAACTGGAAGAAAATCCCCCAAAACCATAGATCCACCCAAAAACCACCCTAAACCTACCTGATGTTCTCCTAATCCCAAAGCACACTCCAAACCACCATAAAACACATTAGGAATTCAACGAAACGCAACGGAAACCCCAAAACACTTCAAAATCACCCGAAGAAAGGAGAGGATCACTCCCCCAAAAAGAAGAAAACCCCAAATACCATGAATCCACGCGAAAACTCCCCCTAAACCTACCTGAAGTTCTCCAAAACCCACAATTTACACTTTTACAACACGATGACCAACGAGAACCCAACAAAACCAAACAGAGACCACAAAAACCTTAAAAAATACCCCAAACAAGAATGGCATCACCCCCAAAACTGGAACAAAACCCCAAAAACCATAGATCCACCCCAAAACCACCCTAAACCTACCTGATGTTCTCCAAAACCCACAATTTACCCTTTTCCAACACGATGACCAACGAGAACCCAACAGAACCCAACAGAGACCCCAAAAAACGTCAAAAACACCCCAAACAAGAACGGCATCACCCCCAAAACTGGAAGAAAATACGCCAAAACCATAGATCCACCCCAAAACCACCCTAAACCTACCTGATGTTCTCCAAAACCCACAATCCACTCCTATTTAACATAATGACAAACAAGAACCCAACAAAACCTAATGGAGACCCCAAAACACGTAAAAAACACCCCAAAAAATATCGGCATCACCCCCAAAACTGGAAGAAAATACGCCAAAACCATAGATCCACCCCAAAACCACCCTAAACCTACCTGATCTTCTCCAAAAACCACAGTTTACCCTTTTCCAACACGATGACCAACGAGAACCCAACAGAACCCAACAGAGACCCCAAAAAACGTCAAAAACACCCCAAACAAGAACGGCATCACCCCCAAAACTGGAAGAAAATCCCCCAAAACCATAGATCCACCCCAAAGACACCCTAAAACTACCTGATGTTCTCCAAAAACCACAATTTACCCTTTTCCAACACGATGACCAACGAGAACCCAACAGAACCCAACAGAGACCCCAAAAAACGTCAAAAACACCCCAAACAAGAACGGCATCACCCCCAAAACTGGAAGAAAATCCCCCAAAACCATAGATCCACCCCAAAACCACCCTAAACCTACCTGATGTTCTCCAAAACCCACAATCCACTCCTATTTAACATAATGACAAACAAGAACCCAACAAAACCTAATGGAGACCCCAAAACACGTAAAAAACACCACAAACAAGAACGGCATCACCCCCAAAACTGGAAGAAAATACGCCAAAACCATAGATCCACCCCAAAACCACCCTAAACCTACCTGATCTTCTCCAAAACCCACAATTTACCCTTTTCCACCATGATAACCAACGAGAACCCAACAAAACCCAACGGAGACCCCAAAAAACGTCAAAAACACCCCAAACAAGAACGGCATCACCCCCAAAACTGGAAGAAAATACGCCAAAACCATAGATCCACCCCAAAACCACCCTAAACCTACCTGATGTTCTCCAAAACCCACAATCCACTCCTATTTAACATAATGACAAACAAGAACCCAACAAAACCTAATGGAGACCCCAAAACACGTCAAAAACACCCCAAACAAGAAAAGGATCACCACCAAAACTGGAAGAAAATACACCAAAACCATAGATCCACCCCAAAACCACCCTAAACCTACCTGATCTTCTCCAAAACCCACAATTTACCCTTTTCCACCATGATAACCAACGAGAACCCAACAAAACCCAACGGAGACCCCAAAAAACGTCAAAAAACACCCCAAACAAGAACGGCATCACCCCCAAAACTGGAAGAAAATCCCCCAAAACCATAGATCCACCCCAAAGACACCCTAAACCTACCTGATGTTCTCCAAAAACCACAATTTACCCTTTTCCAACACGATGACCAACGAGAACCCAACAGAACCCAACAGAGACCCCAAAAAACGTCAAAAACACCCCAAACAAGAACGGCATCACCACCAAAACTGGAAGAAAATCCCCCAAAACCATAGATCCACCCCAAAACCACCCTAAACCTACCTGATGTTCTTCTAATCCCAAAGCACACTCCAAACCACCATAAAACACATTAGGAATTCAACGAAACGCAACGGAAACCCCAAAACACTTCAAAATCACCCGAAGAAAGGAGAGGATCACTCCCCCAAAAAGAAGAAAACCCCAAATACCATGAATCCACGCGAAAACTCCCCCTAAACCTACCTGAAGTTCTCCAAAACCCACAATTTACACTTTTACAACACGATGACCAACGAGAACCCAACAAAACCAAACAGAGACCACAAAAACCTTAAAAAATACCCCAAACAAGAATGGCATCACCCCCAAAACTGGAAGAAAACCCCCAAAACCATAGATCCACCCCAAAGACACCCTAAACCTACCTGATGTTCTCCAAAACCCACAATTTACCCTTTTCCAACACGATGACCAACGAGAACCCAACAGAACCCAACAGAGACCCCAAAAAACGTCAAAAACACCCCAAACAAGAACGGCATCACCACCAAAACTGGAAGAAAATCCCCCAAAACCATAGATCCACCCCAAAACCACCCTAAACCTACCTGATGTTCTCCAAAACCCACAATCCACTCCTATTTAACATAATGACAAACAAGAACCCAACAAAAACTAATGGAGACCCCAAAACACGTAAAAAACAACACAAAAAATATCGGCATCACCCCCAAAACTGGAAGAAAATACGCCAAAACCATAGATCCACCCCAAAACCACCCTAAACCTACCTGATCTTCTCCAAAAGCCACAATTTACCCTTTTCCAACACGATGACCAACGAGAACCCAACAAAACCCAACGGAGACCCCAAAAAACGACAAAAACACCCCAAACAAGAACGGCATCACCCCCAAAACTGGAAGAAAATCCCCCAAAACCATAGATCCACCCCAAAACCACCCCAAACCTACCTGATGTTCTCCAAAACCCACAATTTACCCTTTTCCAACACGATGACCAACGAGAACCCAACAAAACCAAACAGAGACCACAAAAACCTTAAAAAATACCCCAAACAAGAACGGCATCACCCCCAAAACTGGAAAAAACCCCCAAAACCATAGATCCACCCCAAAGACACCCTAAACCTAACTGATGTTCTCCAAAACCCACAATCCACTCCTATTTAACATAATGACAAACAAGAACCCAACAAACCTAATGGAGACCCCAAAACACGTAAAAAACACCCCAAAAAATATCGGCATCACCCCCAAAACTGGAAGAAAATACGCCAAAACCATAGATCCACCCCAAAACCACCCTAAACCTACCTGATCTTCTCCAAAACCCACAATTTACCCTTTTCCACCATGATAACCGACGAGAACCAAACAAAACCCAACGGAGACCCCAAAAAACGACAAAAACACCCCAAACAAGAACGGCATCACCCCCAAAACTGGAAGAAAATCCGCCAAAACCATAGATCCACCCCAAAACCACCCTAAACCTACCTGATGTTCTCCAAAACCCACAATTTACCCTTTTCCAACACGATGACCAACGAGAACCCAACAGAACCCAACAGAGACCCCAAAAAACGTCAAAAACACCCCAAACAAGAACGGCATCACCACCAAAACTGGAAGAAAATCCCCCAAAACCATAGATCCACCCCAAAACCACCCTAAACCTACCTGATGTTCTCCAAAACCCACAATCCACTCCTATTTAACATAATGACAAACAAGAACCCAACAAAACCTAATGGAGACCCCAAAACACGTAAAAAACACCCCAAAAAATATCGGCATCACCCCCAAAACTGGAAGAAAATACGCCAAAACCATAGATCCACCCCAAAACCACCCTAAACCTACCTGATCTGCTCCAAAAACCACAATTTACCCTTTTCCAACACGATGACCAACGAGAACCCAACAAAACCCAACGGAGTCCCCAAAAAACGACAAAAACACCCCAAACAAGAACGGCATCACCCCCAAAACTGGAAGAAAATCCGCCAAAACCATACATCCACCCGAAAAACCACCCCAAACCTACCAGATGTTCTCCAAAACCCACAATTTACCCTTTTCCAACACGATGACCAACGAGAACCCAACAAAACCAAACAGAGACCACAAAAACCTTAAAAAATACCCCAAACAAGAACGGCATCACCACCAAAACTGGAAGAAAACCCCCAAAACCATAGATCCACCCCAAAGACACCCTAAACCTACCTGATGTTCTCCAAAACCCACAATCCACTCCTATTTAACATAATGACAAACAAGAACCCAACAAAACCTAATGGAGACCCCAAAACACGTAAAAAACACCCCAAAAAATATCGGCATCACCCCCAAAACTGGAAGAAAATACGCCAAAACCATAGATCCACCCCAAAACCACCCTAAACCTACCTGATCTTCTCCAAAACCCACAATTTACCCTTTTCCACCATGATAACCAACGAGAACCCAACAAAACCCAACGGAGACCCCAAAAAACGTCAAAAACACCCCAAACAAGAACGGCATCACCCCCAAAACTGGAAGAAAATCCGCCAAAACCATAGATCCACCCCAAAACCACCCTAAACCTACCTGATGTTCTCCAAAACCCACAATTTACCCTTTTCCAACACGATGACCAACGAGAACCCAACAGAACCCAACAGAGACCCCAAAAAACGTCAAAAACACCCCAAACAAGAACGGCATCACCCCCAAAACTGGAAGAAAATCCCCCAAAACCATAGATCCACCCCAAAACCACCCTAAACCTACCTGATGTTCTCCAAAAACCACAATTTACCCTTTTCCAACACGATGACCAACGAGAACCCAACAGAACCCAACAGAGACCCCAAAAAACGTCAAAAACACCCCAAACAAGAACGGCATCACCACCAAAACTGGAAGAAAATCCCCCAAAAC